>NC_051183.1:34153779-34453779 GCF_013339695.2 Rhipicephalus sanguineus | reverse complement strand
ATATATATATATATATATATATATATATATATATATATATATGTATATATATATATACCTGTTGCGTCTGTCACTGCTGCAGCGTTTGCTGGGTTACGAGGTATGTCTAACCATTGGTCCCGTCACTAGCCACCCAGGCTATGAAACCAAAAATGTTTTTCGAAGTTCCTGTGCTACATGTTGAAAGTGTCAATAATAAAAGAAGAGCAAAGACGTGAAAGCTTTTCAAGCGGAGCTTAGTATGACTCACCATTTTCGGAAGCGATGACGTAGTGCGGCTCGTTGACCTTGGCGCCGGTGAGGAAACCGAAATGTGGCCCTCCAAGGCTCACTGTAAAAAAATGTTTCTTGAAAAAAAATAAACAAAAAACAAAAGCCAGAAATTATCTGGCAGCTGGCCCGCCAGAAAATTTCTCTAGTATTCTGTTCTAGATTTTCAGATTTTCTGCCCCTTTCAGTCACGAATTATGATGCACTGTCTGCAAATGCATCAAATTTCCATGGCATGATTTCAAGGCACTCAGTATTACATTCCAAGAAATAAAACGAAGGAATGTGTTGTTTTGTGTGAGTTACAGTAATTAATGCCAATTAGCGTGTAATTAAATATCTAATTATCCTGCAATCAGTCAGCTTCAATCCTTGCATAAAAGGAATCAACTATTAGGCCCAAACTGCATGCACAGTTTGTTTTTTTGTTGTATGCTTTTCGAGCGAAGAAAAAAAATACTCTTGACGTTGGTCCTGGAACGTCGCACGTCGAACGATCGTCGAATATGGTAGTGTCTCTAGCAAAGTGATCATCTACAGAAATATACCGCATAATGAAGTTAAATAAGCGCTAGTTGTCCACTCAGGAAGCCTGCACGAATGTGCACACTAGGTTTCAGGTCATTTGAAGAAACACGCGGTGCGTGATGCTACTTCGAAGTTGATGTGTACAATTGTACATACCGTGACTGAAAGGGGTAATTCTAAGCGACTGTTCTGTTTTCATGAACAGACAATTTCTGTAATTTTACGTGAGCTTTTCGTTTTCGGTACAGAAGATTTCTTTAATTTTACACTATCTTTCTCTCCTCCATGACATAAAACTTCTGTATTTGTACCTGTTTTTTTTTTTCATTCCAAGCAACAAAAAATTTCTATATTTCTAAATGGTTTTTTTGTTCGCCGCAACAACATCCGCTTTCAGAGCTCCTGTAACTTTGCAATTTTCATGTTACGATTCACAGAATGTTCCGTAAAATCCCGATGTATGCGAGCAAGTACAACTCCCACCAACAGAAATCACCAGTATGCGGCTTTTTTTAGTTGCGTTAGTTTGCCCTACGGTCTGAGCACACGATTCTGTTCTTGGAAATGCTTTGAATTATCCACATAGTTGAATGAAATGCAGACAAGTTTATTGCAATTCATTAAAGTTCCAAAAGCGTAGTCTTTAGAGGCTCTTGTGAAAAAAAAAAAAAACACTTTGGTGTTTAAAGAGACTCTAAAGAAAAAAAAACGATTTTTCTTATATTGGTAAATTACTTTTCAACAATATCAAAATGACCATGCTTGCCGCGAGAAGACGCTTGGTAAGCGAGAAAACGCGAAAAAATAAAATGCGGGTGGCGACGCCACATTGATGTTCCCGCACCAGCTCTCCGTGACGTCATACATTTTTACGGCGTCAGCTAAGACCTGTAGACGTAGTTCATAAAGGGGTACCGACACCATTTTTTGAAGGCGAGCCTACTCTGCCATAAAAATCTCCTGTATACAGAGATGGCTCTGAGCTAGTCTGAAGCTCAGCAAAGCCTGGTGAGATATATTATTTTGATATTAAAGTCACTTTTCACATGACGCACCTACCGACATCGACACTAGCTTGACGTCAGGCCACAGTACTAATTCTGGTGACTTCACGCAGCAGTCGAGTTAGTTGTGATGGAGTCATGCACCAAAACTTCAAAAATGGCCGCTTATGCGTCACCAACAGAAGCACGCAGCGGAAAGGAACGTTTATATAAGTTCTATAAACGTTGGCGGAGAGGCCGTCGACACGCCAGGACATCTTGCGCTAGCACGTGACGAGAAGTTCAAACCGTGTCCTAACGGTGTAAGTGCCTGCACGTCGGAACTCAGAACAACAGGACTCAGTAAAGAGAACATCAGCACGCTTGAGGATACTTGTCAAAAAACGTATGACGCAACTTTTCACATCGCACATTCTTTGCCCAAATTAAAAAGTTCTCTCATTTTGCTGCCTTAACGATACAGGAAGAGTCCGCTTACTGACAACTCCGCGATAGTTTGGAACGGTGATTTGTAAGCTTCGAAATCGCCGGATTGGGGGCTTCTTGCATTAGGACAGCATCTATTGACTTATCGGAATAAGAGCGACTTTCTTTAACTAAACGTAGTGGCGTGAATCTGAACCTGACAGCGTGCAGCATTTCAAGCGTTTTATTCATTCTGTTCTCTACCCCTACTTCTTCGTATATTCATTTTTATTGGCCTAGCCACGTGTGACCTTAGCGCAACTAATCAACGCATACGTATCACCTTGGCTCATTGAACAGTCTCTTGAAAGCAAACGCATCGTCCTATCTTCACTTTCTTCATCCTTCTCTTTTATATTGGCAACAATGTAACAATATCTGGAGTTTTACGCGCGAAAACTACGATATTATTATCAGGCGCGCCGCAGTGGAGGGCTCCGGAAATTTCTACCATCTGGTTTTATTTAAACATTCACCGACATCGCACAGTACACGGGCTTCTAGCCTCTCGCCCCCATCGTAATGCGACCGGCGCGGCCGGGAGCGAAGCCGCGACCTTCAGGTAAGCAGCCGAGCATCGTCACCCCTGTACCACCGAGGCGGATATTGTGCGCTACAAGTTTTCACTACGTATCACCGCCAACGAGCCCATTGTATTGATTCTAACATAGTCACATAATCATTCGTTGTCGCATCCATTGTTCAAGGACCTATGCAATAACCACTTTTAGCATTACTAGCATATGTATAATCTTTCAGTGTGGAGAACTGAATTGCACATGCTTCCCACTCCTGTAATTTTTTTCGTTTATATTTGCTATGCACTCATGTGCCATGCTTGCCAAGCCCGTGGGTACATACTCTCTAAAGCCTCATAAATGACTTTTTGTCTACCCACCAAGCGTCACTTAGTGTCAATGATGCTGAAATAAAATGCTGATTGACTGATCGATTGAATGATATCGGCTGCGTTCCTTTTACGGCGGACGGCCCCTAACATCTGGATCAACAAAATTACGACGCCAACGCTTCTCATTCATGTGACCCGCTTTCACAAAACAAGTCATCATTTGTGATTTTTCGTCACGCTATTGCAGATTGATAGCCAAAAAGAAAGAACACAGTGCTTCTATACGACGTTCCAGCGAACGTTGACCCTTAAAGAGCCAGTAGTCGCGTCGCAGACGACGACGACGACTTAAAAAACAAACAATAACAAAGGTAGCGGAATAAAAAGAAAGAAAGCGACACGACGAACGTACGAAAGCCCGGATAACAGCGTGGGCGGAGCGAATGCACTGGTCAGCTTCACCGCAGAGCTTACGGTCAATGCGGGGCAGCGATTTTTACGCGAGGCGAAACCAACGAGAGGATCGTAAAACAGACTCACCGACTGGAAATGCATCGGTGCCACGCAGCAGGACGCTTAAGAAGCAGACGGAACTGATCACACCGGCCGCCATGTTCTCAAGCCGGCTACAGAGAGAGCAAGGGGAAAAACGAAGGGAGAAAAACTGGGAAGAAGGGAAAGAAACTCCGCAGCGGCAAGCTGTTTGATCCCTCTTTTGACGGAGAGCGGGCACCGCCAGCAGCCGGCGTTCGGATGTCGACGCCTTGCGACGGGATGAGCGGTGGAACCCCGATGCATGCGCACAACCCCACACCGCGAAACGCGGGAAAGTTGGTTCCCTAACCGGCCGCCGCGGACGCCACTGGTTCCTTTCGCCGTTGCCTAGCAACGACGCATTCCGCTGACTTAGGAGTCCTCTCTCCTCGTCTCTCTAGGTTCTTTTCCTTTTGGGGAGACACTGTGCGGGAAAGAGGGAAGAAGTACAAAATGTGCTTCGCCAATGAGCGGACAGGTGGAGCCATGAACGGCGCCTTTCCGTTGTCTGGATAGATGGCGTCACCTTTCTGAATTCACTTCAGGGACGTTAGGAGTGTTCTCAAGAACTGTTGGGGTTCTTGAGAGCACTGAACCACCATATGACTACAAGGGGCGCCACCTGGGGTTCTTTGACGAGCACCTAAATCTAAGCATGCAGGCCTGTAGCATTTTGCCTCTGTCGTAATGCAGCCGCCGCTACCGGGATTCGATTCCGAGACCTTCGGGCCAGCAGTGAAGCAGCATAACCAGTGTACTACCGCGGCGGATAAAGGAGTGTTCTGAACCCACCTGTGCTTTGTCCCCTTTGATCTCTAAGGCCACCGTGTTGCTGGTTCACTAGTGTACCTTTATGTCAGCTCAATTCTTTTTAAAGCTTTATAAATGACTCTTCTTGTTCTTTAGTTTATTTGTTATCTCTGTCTGTAGTCATTTTATGATCAATTAAGATGCACAAATGTTCCCACGCGCTACAAAGGGTATGGCCTCATCAACATCATAATCATCATCATCTGATCGGGCTTCTTCTATATCGAGGTTAACTGCGGATAGCACATAAAAATGAGGCAAGGGGAGGTTCATATATGACACATTTTATGAACGATACGAAGAAACAACTTTCCTTTACATTCACATCTATTTTGTGAATTATTGGGATGTCTATTCCGAGCGTTCAGGGCGCCCAGAGCCTTAGTACACTCTCTATTTCGGTCCCCACACAGCTCCTGCCCCCTATCGGATTTTTTTAATAATGTGAGCGACACCTTCTTTTGAGGTTTGATTGCCAGATGGCGCCACGCGACAAAAGGTCTCGTGTCGTTTTTTTTTCCTTATCAGGTATTCGATTTCCATCTGGCTATATCCACTTGTTTTGAATGCCTACGCTGTATGGGTGCCGAGCCATCTTCTAAATGCATTGGAACTCTGAATCACACTGAACGTAGATGAATGAACGGATTATTCGACAGATAAAGGCATAATGAACGTTTTAGTCAAAATGTAATAGTCTGGTGTATGCTGTTAAAGGCGGTATGTCCCCCAAGCGGAACATATACACGAACTCCACGCCGGAATAGAGATGAAATATCCTTGGAGACGAAGCGTCACTGGAGCCAACGTTTTGACAAGCAGTCTTGCCTTCTTCAAGGCAGAGCACTTGTAGAAACTTTAGCTCCAGCGACATCTTGTGTTGAAAGATTTTTCATCTCTTCAAGCCTTAACTTCCCCTGAACTACTTCCTTAGTTTGGATACCAGTATAGAGTTACATTATGTAGTCCCTATCCCCAAGGGGAACAGAGTAACTATATGCCCAAATTTTCCCGCCTGACACCTTTCGGTGATAACTGGAAACATGTGCCGCACTATCCAGAGCTTTCAGTAGGTGGCGCTTTAGGAATCCCAGCCGTCTGCAACAGAAGCATATTAGAGTTACTGTATGCACATGCTCCCTACGGGAACATGTTCTCCAAGTGGGACATCAAAGTTGTTAGTGCACAATGTCCTTGTCCGTTTTGTGTTCTTGTTTCATAGGTCTCTGTGCATCTATGCGGCGCATCGTTACACTTCAATATGCTATACCAACTAGCCCCAGTGGAACCACTTTTGAACGTTATGTGACTCAAGTTCGATCAACCACTGAGCATGGATAGTTGAATGGACTGATTAATGAATCGATGACGGCCTAATGAACATTCTACTCAGAGTGGAGTAGTCCGCTGTATGCTGCCTAGGGCAGCAGGTTCCCCAAGCATACAGGAACACCATGACTGAATTTTTTCTGCCGGACACCTTTCGGTGATAACTGGAAGCATGTGCCGCACTACCCCGAGCTTTCAGTAGGTGACGCTTTAGGAAGCCCAGCCGTCAGGGGCGTAGCCAAGGGGGGGGGGGGGGGTTCAACCCCCCCCCCCGAAATTTTTCAGTTTTGCTTGTGTATATATACACGCACACATACAAACGCACGCACGAACATACATAATGTATGGTTGAACCCCCCCCCCCCCCCCCGAAAAAGATTTCTGGCTACGCCCCTGCCAGCCGTCTACAGCAGAGCTTTATAGAGTTACTGCACGTACTGCCTATTGGAACATGTTCTCAAGGGGAACATGTCACTTAAGCTCAATGGACCACTAAGCGTGGATAGATCAGTGGGCTGATTACCGTATAGATAACGGCATAATTGAAGTTGAAATGAAGTAGTCTGATCTTTTCTGCCTTGGGCAGCATATACCAGACTAGTCAACTTCAATTAGAACGTTCATTATGCCGTTGGGCAGCATGTTCCCTAAGCGGACTATGCACAGGCCAAATTTTGAAGCCTGATACCTTTCGGGGATCATTGGAAGCGCGTGCTGTAATATCCCGAGCTTTCGGTAGGTGGCACTTTAGCAAGCCCAGTCGTCTGTGGCAGAACTTGAGCTCTGCCTGTCCCCTTTCGGGAATCAGTGGAAGCATATGAGCGAGGCCTTTCCGAGTTCACAAGAGGCGGCGCTCTTCGAAGCTTACTCAGTGTCAGTGGATTCTTTCTCGCTGTAGCGTGAGGCGAGAAAAAAAAAAGAAAGCAAAAAGAAAGCTGTTGTGGAGCATTGCGTTCAGGGTCTCGCTAGAAGCGCCTTCTCGTCTCCGGTTGTCCATGTTTCTAGCGCAATTAATACCATTTCAAGAGGTTAAGCGCCTGATAACGTATTGAACTTTGAGCTAATTTCGAAAAATATAGGGTGTTATTTGTCGACATACAGCACTATTCGCTGCATCCGAGTTTGACACTTGGTTTGTGACAGTATCCATCTGTCTTTTCTGCAACGACTTTCGTCTGCATCACACCTGTCTTTATAGACACCGCACTAAGCTAACCTATCATGTCAGCAACTTTAAAGAAACACAATGCTTTCGTCAATACACTTTTTGCTCGTGTTACCTAGGCACACGTTAAGCATGTATTTATACGGCACCGACCTTATATCTAGTGCGACCCCGTATTCCAGATAAATATGACAACTTCTGTGCCTTGTTATTAATTAAGGCGAAAACTTCAGATGCCTCATGAAACGAAAAGTGACCGTCGGCGGCATGAGCATGAACACGAAGTGACGCGAAAGTCATCTTCATGTGATGACCTCATCATATGACACCGTCGCTTGCTCATTGGTAGGACAATACCGTTGGCACTGCAAAATCACTTTAGGTGCAGAACCGTTTCGGGGGCGATAAATACGTTCGACTAAGAAGAAAAAGAAGAAAATGGTGTCCGCCTTCGAGTTGCCTTAGGCGAACGCATGAAATACCACGTGAAATTTTCGCTCGTTTTAGATGTAATATACTCCCGCAGCCCACTTTTGCACCTCGCCGCACTACCATCTGTTGCAGTACTACCCTCTAGGTAAACATGACAACTTCTCGGCCTAATGCTTTTGCTTGCTTCTCTGCCTTATTTCTAGACGCGCAGGCCGTGTTTGTACAGCATTGAACGAATGTATGGTGCAACATCACTCTCGAGAGAAGCATGACAACTTTCATGCCTTACTTCTTTTTTCACTTTAGGCGCAAATACACTTGCAGGCCATCTTTGCACAAAATTGAACTAATGTATGGTGCAGTAACACCCCCCAGAGGAAGATGACAACATTACTGCTTTAGTGTTCTGCTTGTTTTGGCCGTAGATGTACCTGAAGTCCATCTTTTAACAGCGAAGCGGTTTAGCAAATCGTCCCTTGTCCGAAGAACCGAAAAACTATCATCATTACAAACGGGTATGTGCCCCAGAAATTAGGCAAATCCCACTGCTCACCAATTGTCCACTAAAAACGAAGAAGGCAACAGTTAGCCCAACAAGTGGCTGCGAAGCGACGGCGGCGAGCCGAAGATTCCGAGTACGTACAACGAGAGAATACTAGGGAACGGGAAAGGCAACGGCGGCTGCGAGAAGACCCCGAAGCGATTGAAGGCCTACGCCAATGACGACGTGCCCGTAAATACATGAGAGGTGCGAACGCTCGGTTTCAGCGCGAGTTTCTCTCTCTGTATAGTTTGGACATCCGTGTCGTGTCTGCAACTCTCTGTGGTTTAACTGGAACCTCTCTGCGCTGAGAATCAACGCAGAAACAACCTAGCATCACCTAGCTAAGGCCTAGAAACAACCTAGAAGCAACTATATTAGTCTTAAGAATCACCCAGCTTAGATATTTCTAGCCTTGCGCGGCTTAGTACAAGCTTCGCCAATTTCTCTTTTACAGTGTCGAATTAAAATCTGGTGCAACGCCTTCCTCCAAAGAAACATAACTACCCCGCCTTCTTTTTTTTTGCTAGTTTTAGCTGTGATACACCAGCAGCCCATCTTTATACAGCACCGAACTAATGTTTGGTGCAACACTATCCTCAAGAGAAAGATGATAACTGCATTTCCTCTTTATTTCGCTTGCTTTAGGTGTAAATATAGCTGCGGTCCATAACTGCGCCGCATAGAACTGTTGTTTGGTGAGACGCCACCCTCCAGAGAAACAGGGCAACTTCTGTGCATTATTCCTTAGCTAATTTACGTAGCTGAGCCTGTGACACATCAGCAGCCCATTTTGCCTAGCAAAGAATTATTATCTGGTGAAGAGCCACTCTCTAAAGTTACATGACAACTTGTTTGTCTTATTATTTTGCTCGTTTTAGGTGTAAATACATTTGCAGCCCATCCTTTACACCATCCAACTAATGCCTATTGCAACAACACCCTTCAGAGAAAGATGACAACTTCGACGCCTTATTCAGTCGCTAATTATAGGTGTAAGTACACCTGCCGCACATTCTCGCACAGAACAATACTGAACTAATGTCTGGTGCAACACTACGCTCCAGACAGACACGACAACTTTCCCTGCCTAATTATTTTCCTCGTTTCAGCTGTATATACACTGGCAGGCGGCCTTTAGAATCTTGTGTCCTGTCTCTTTTTCTGCAGTCCTTGTGTGTATTCGCTAGTAATATGGAAGCATTCGGGCATTTAAAATTGTGTCGATCTGGGCCTGTTTGTTGTACATTCGTAGCGTCAGAAACATCAGAAGTATCAGGGACATCAGAAACGTGCAGCACAAAGCCCATCTTTACCAGCGTTCTCCCCGAGGGGCCCGCTGTGTAGATAGGGGAACGAAAGATGTACACGACGCACGTCTCACTCATCTTTCCCCCGAGGCACCGAAGCGTAGAAGAAACAACGTCTTGGCGACGTTGAATTGCAGATGCGGCGCACCTTTTCGCCTTTAGGGGATACACGTTGTATCGATGCACCTGCTTCGAATGGCGCGTTGGAAGCACGTCAAAGCGGAGGGGCTTCTTTAACGATGTCTCGGAAAAGTTGTACGCGTGGGCTCTCACATTTGCATGGAGCTCGTTCTACCTGCTTGTGAGGAATTCTGTTCCGTTTGCTCTTGCTTCTTTTTGACAGGCACGTGTATTATTTTGTATCTATGAGACAATCATTGGAGAACACGTGTGTTATGACGTGCACGTGTCAATAGAAGGGATGGGTAGATAAACAGATACGTAGATCGACAGAACGACGTATTGCAGTGATGGCTCGAGGCCTGTTCGTGGAAGAGGGCAAGGAGAATAGAGATATGTGTAAGTATGGCTTTCATGAAAGAAGCCTTCCATGCGGAAGTTTGTCGTGAGGTATCGACTCTATCACTCTTCAAACATAAAGAAGCACTACAAGCCAGTGTTGTTGTCAGCCACGTGGATGCACTCGCGCACAAAGAGTAGAGTTGTATTTTTTAGAAGTAAATGTGTTTGCGGAAATCGGAAAGGCGGTGAAAACTTCATGAAAGGGAAGAATGACGTTGCGATGGATGACAAATTTGTTACCGTATTATTTTTATTTTTTGGCGAATCCGGATACATTTTAATAAGATCGCGTTGAAAGCATTTGCCGAGATTCTTAGCAAAAACAATGACCAGGAGAAAAAACACGCAATAAACTTTTAATAGAAAACTCTTTGCGACCCCTGTAGGGTCTGTGTTTCTACCTGCCACCTGCCAATATTAAAGGTAAGTGCCCATCACTGAAGGCCCAACGTATTTATTAGGGCGAAATCTTTATATGCCTCACAAGACGAAAAGTCGGGCATGATCTCAAAACTATATACCACGTTAGCTGTCAAGCGTTCGTGAAAATATCATGTGAGCTCTCAAGCGTTTGGCGAGCCGCGCTTGCGCTGCGTTCACTGCGCACGAGCTGAGCGCTCACTTCGTTCTTGCGGCGTTCGCGTAACTAAAAAAAATACTTGTGTAGCGATTGGTGTAGTTCTAAGCCCCGCGCTAAATGCAGCTCCACGACTGTGAAACCTGAGGAAGTGCATAGCACGGGCACCCTGCGATTCCCGTTCGTAGAGTTCCCACTGCTCCGTTTACCAAACCGTCGATGACGTCAATGTTTGAGGCAATCATCTAAGGTTTACACGGCACGAGTATAATCTTGTTAGGGAGATACGCAAACTCGGTGGGTGAGATGCGCACTACATTTCGCTGCGCTTTATCGACTTCCTGCTTGTGACGGCAGTTGGGATACGTGTCGTCCGCCGCGAGTTCCGTCAGATGGTTTCCCCCTTCAGATGTAGCGACGAAGAGCCGGCGAAGCGCTGGTGGTAGGAGCAATCGGGAGCTAGGCGAGACGGTGGTGCCCTCTTTTGCGCAGCGCGAGAGTGAGCAGTTTCTGAAGCGTTTCTAGCAATTTTAAATTAATTATGGTGATTAATTCTTGGTTACTTCTGTTAATTGTATTATTTTAGACCTCGTTCATTTACGTTAACCCGCTTTTGAGCATTGCTAGCCTTATGATAGGCGTATTGACCACTTGATTTCTAGCGTCATCGTGCCACATGAGATCTATACATGGACGACAATCCGTGGCCTTGAAGTGCCACGCTCTTAAAATTTAATAAAAGCTGCGTTCCTCTGAAGCGCTACGCCTGAGGCGCTACACCTTCATTGCGTCTTTGCGGTGTTCGTGTGAGTAAATAAAAAACGAAGCGGCGTTCACTTGCCTCGGCTTACTGAAATCTATACAATAACGCGGAAAAGACGCGCGAAGGAGGACGCTCACAATTAACGGATGACTGCAATTAGTTTAAGTTAGTTTGTGAAACGAAATCAATTATGGTTAATTAGGTAATTAGTGAGAGTTAACTAGTTGATTAGCGAAACTTAATTATTGTAGACGTCGACGTACCATGACAGAGTATGAGAGTGAATAAAGAAATACAAGTACTTTCTATGCACGTCTTTAAAAGGCCATACACGATTTCGCCTTGCAGTCGTCTTAAGTGCGATGGGGTTCACGGTAATTTATAAGCGTGGTCGTAAAAAATGTCCCTATTTTTCATTTCGCTTGATTTCGTTGAATCCATCTAGTTGAAGAGGAACGTCTCACGTTACAATCATCCCCGCAAGCGGCGGTTCCCATCGAATATCGAATCTCCGCGCTCTATGTCATATTAGCGAAGGCAGTCAACTGATTGCAAGCAGATGTTGCGACAGAGAGCAATGTTTAGTAAAGGCAGGACGGTTACAACCAGAGCTAGTTCCTGTTACGAAAGAAACGCATTGTAAAATCGGGTTGCGGAACCCAACTTCCTGCATTGCTAGTGTGCACCACAAATGCATTGCGAAACGCTTCGAGGGAAGAATAAAAGGACGTGTTTACCCAGGCATGCATGCTTCTCTGTTTGACAAACCCACGCCGTTTTACCGCTTTTATTGTACAGCGCAGCGGGAAATGAACTAGCTGGGGCATTTTTTTTACTTATTTGTGTTTGTATCTTCATGGCCTGGTGTTGCGACTGCGCTTTGCGTTCTTAGTACTTCGGAAACATTGCGATAGGCAGAGAAGCATCTTTACGCAACGCGATTCCTGATTTGCATTCGAAATTTTCCTCCTACATCGCGTGCTTTTGCATATAGAGGATATTGGTTTTTTCGTGCATCAAAAGACGAGTGAAAACGTCAAGTGATATCAAGTTGATTATTTTCTACAGCGAAACGTTGCAAAATTCCGCGATGTGAGAGCCGAATAATCTGAATTCTACGTAAACAATGTATATTATTTTCATTGCGCGTGAAACCTATGTGCTTATCTCGTGTCAGTGCGCGCAATCACTCCCTCCCCCCTCCCCCCATGACGGCTCTGCTTTTCAAGAAGCGCCACGAGCTGACGATGAACTTGCACTTCAATCCATATATGCCCAAACTCAGAAAAAATGACAAAACAAATATTTTTTTCACAAAAAGTGTACTTCTACTCTCAAAAGAAAGCACAAGTTTTTTATTTACTGCCAGGTAAGCGCAACACCGTTTTTCAAGCTGTCGAATACATATAGGACACTGGGCATTAGGGGTGCTATGTGCCGGGAATGGCAAGCCTTGAAACATTTCACGTGCACACTGACATTGCACTTCTTCCTCTCCATGACGTCTTTCACACAAAGCCCGCGTTTGCCCGGAGAAAGTGGATGGCATGTGGCAGCATGAAAAGCAAGCAATGTCTAGGCTTGCACACGTTGAGAATCAAGCCTGCTTGATGTGCTGTAAGTAGCGCTAGTCATCAGCTAAAGAAACAGCGATGTTAGAGTGCATCAAAGAAGCGTCCTATATGCAGGACACTGGGCATATATGCGTTAAGATTCGTGGCAGAATGCTGCTACGGATTGTAGGTGTACGAAATGCTGTTCGCGTGCTCATGGTTATCCATTTTGCATAAGGATATGTAGGAAAAGCTGGTCAAAGCCTGGCAATAGCATTCAGGTTTGCCAAAAATGCAGTTGGACTGTTAGCACTGCTTAAACGGGTAATTGTGTGAAAGTGATCTTTGCGTACGACCATAACGTCATAGGAAGCGTTGCCGAAATGTATCGATAGAGCTTAAGGCAAGACAATGCACACCTCCAACCGTAGGTCGACAAACAAACCAGAGCTCACTCAGACTCATTCAAGAAATATGCTTTGCTCCTAAGGCACACTCGGACTCAGATTCACCAAAATTTTAACGCGACAGCGTTCAAGACCACGTTTCGCAGAAATTCCGACGTTGGCGTCGGCGCCGTTGGTTGTGAGCGAAAGATCGGCGTTGTCCGCGGTCGCAAATTCGTGATATATGCAAGTACATAAATAAATAAATAAATAAATAAATAAATAAATAAATAAATAAATAAATAAATAAATAAATAAATAAATAAATAAATAAATAAAAGATCTTCGGTCCGAGTAACAATCGAACCGATGCCTTCTACGTGGCAAGCAGGTGTTCTGCCACAAAGCCACATAAGTGCTTGAAACCGCTTCGTAAAAAAAAATAAACGCTATAAGAATGTCATGTAGTGGGAGGGGTCTTCTTAACGCATGTAATGCTGCATCGCAGAATCGTAGAACCGCACCAGACATCAAAAGACGTGAATTGCGGAACGAGTGTGTGTGGTTTTAAAGCTGCCCACCCACGAAGAAGTGCGAAGGTGCGCGTGCCATCTTACGGCCGCGTATTGGGTATACACGTCGCCAATTTTCAAAAGGACAAATTATGGAGTAGTGGGCGCTTCGCAACTGTAATTGCAGTAAGCATTCTAGGATAGTTTCACACGGCCAATGTAACGCGCTCAAACGTTCTTTTCCTTGCGCCAAGGTTGAAGGCGATGCGCACGGGGCCCGATTACGCTATCACGTTCTACTCTTGAAGGCGAAGCTCAAGCGTCCTCGAAGTTTTTTCCGCATCCGAACTCACTTGGACTCAAGGTCGCCAAAATATTACTAAACATTAATAAAGAAGGCTTTCCTAACGCTAGACAAGTTGAAGCATGAACTGCTCTGCCGCACTTTCCGTCCGTCCGCCGTCCGTCCGTCCGTCCGTCCGTCCATCCTTCCATCCATCCATCCATCCATCCATCCATCCATCCATCCATCCATCCATCCATCCATCCATCCTATCTATCTATCTATCTATCTATCTATCTATCTATCTATCTATCTATCTATCTATCTATCTATCTATCTATCTATCTATCTATCTATCTATCTATCTATCTATCTATCTATCTATCTATCTATCTATCTATCTATCTATCTATCTATCTATCTATCTATCTATCTATCTATCTATCTATCTATCTATCTATCTATCTATCTATCTATCTATCTATCTATCTATCTATCTATCTATCTATCTATCTATCTATCTATCTATCTATCTATCTATCTATCTATCTATCTATCTATCTATCTATCTATCTATCTATCTATCTATCTATCTATCTATCTATCTATCTATCTATCTATCTATCTATCTATCTATCTATCTATCTATCTATCTATATTTTTGTCGTTTTGAAGTAGGCTTCACACTACGCGGTTCTCGCTTTCTTCAGGCTTGAAAACGAAGTCTTCGCTATCTCTAAGCCGTTACTATGCAAATTGTCGAGGAGTTCCTTTGCAATATTTAAAGACATTTAGAATTCATTTCTCGTTCGCAACAAAGCCAACTTACGTAGTTACTCGTGGCTGAGCATATGTAAGTACGCCCTGCGAACTTTGTATTCTGGTGTTTCTTAAATAGAATTGATGAAGGCGGGAACGATATAGGTTTAATTTTAGGGTCAAAGTATATGCGGGTTGATGCAGTTAATTTTACAATTCTTCAGAAAAAAGAAACCTGACCTTCGAACAGCTTAAGGAACCTTATATTCCCGCCTTTTTCAGTATTGCAGGAAAAGTACACAGTACCTACGGACTGAAACGTGACAAATATTTCTACTATAACGAGGAGTATGCCCAATTGCTCAAGATAGGCGCGTCATGTCGCTACGAATGTAGCCGCCAAAGGTAACGCTGGCTCTGATGTAAGTGCTGGAGTTAATGTTATGCTGATATGACGCAAACTGAATACGGTGGATACAAAAGGAAGGGCATTACTTAGACCTAAATTGCCGCGTTTCAATCCGCGAACACTGCAGTACATGCGCGTGGAACCTGGCGCGAGCATAATTTATCTGGCGGTACACGCTTTTGCTTATTACGCTACTGGCTGTGCTTTCTACTAGTGATTGGTATGTCACTAAGGGTGACATACCAATCAATCAATCAATCAATCAATCAATCAATCAATCAATCAATCAATCAATCAATCAATCAATCAATCAATCAATCAATCAATCAATCAATCAATCAATCAATCAATCAATCAATCAATCAATCAATCAATCAATCAATCAATCCTTGCAGGATTTCTTGCATACTTGCGCAGAACGTCCGGCTCCTCGCGTGCAATGGGTGAGTTTTCACTTTCGGGGATCCGACGCATCGTCCCTTAGGTCCCTTAGGCCACCGAAGGTGCACGAAGTCCGCTGAAGCCAACGCTTATAAACTCGCTCCACTGTTCAATGAATGCGTTCACTCACGATGTAGCACACACCGCAGAAACGGCGCGCACAACAAGCACGAAGTTCACGCCACCGCGATTCACATAACACGTGAAAGAGAGCAATACACGAAAATATTTTCTGGTGGGCGCACCAGAGAAGACTGATTTTACGAACGCGCTTTTCCGAAGTGACGCGAACGCCACCTGGGACCTTGCCACCTGCCTCCCGAAGTGGGCTAATAGAAATACAAATTTAAAGAACACTCAAGTAAAAGGAAATAGTCCTTCCTCCGCACATTACAGTTATTTAGGACAAACTAGTAATGGAATATTGTTTGAGTAGAATAAAGCTTATCGGGTTCTTTCATGCGAAAGTGATTTTTTTTTATTAATAGCGTTTATCGCCTCCTCAAACAGTCGCGCTTCGATCGCAACTGACACGACCCCTCTCGTCGATGTCGCTCGCAATGTGTTCTGGACCGCTTTTCGTCCAGGGGTGGTATCCTGGACACTGTCAAATTCAGCCATCTTGTCAAATTTCGTAATGGCGGCATTTTAGCCAATCGGAGAGGCCGTAACAGCCCTCCGGACCAATCAGAATTTACCAATGGCGGAATTCGACAACATGGCAGAATTTGACAATGTCTGGAATAGCACCGCAGAGCTTCCCGACCGTGTGAAATTACCTTCGATGAGGGCGCAGCGCCAACTTAGTTATGCCGCCAAACAGTGATGCTTTTTCGTGGCGAAAATATATAAAATAAAATAAAAGAATACAGAGGAAAGAAACAAGAAAAGCCAAGTGATTAGGGTTTAGAGCTAAAGAAACGTGATGTGGGAGGCAGCAACAGCAAGTAACGTGACGTCACTGACTATAACCCTTTCAAAATTGACTGGTCGAGGACGATCAGGCGCCTTTGACGAAGAAGGTCCACCCGTAGAAACGCTGGCCGGACTGTGTGCGGTCGGTTATCGGTTATCGCGTTGTGCTTCCATCCGTCAGTCCCTGCCTGTGCTTTGGATACGCTTTAAAGGGACCCAAAACCCCTCCGAGTTGAAACACGAGATAGTGGTTTCTCTCTCGCCTTCACTACCCTTACTACAGAGGGTATCTCCTCCTCGCCACTCATTTCTTCATAAAACACGTGGAAAATGTCAGCGCTGAGCGTTGAGCATATCTGGATTTCGTGCTTTTCGGCGACACGTTGTTACCTCCGCTTGCGCAGTCGAAAACGCACGAAACGAAGTGAAATCAGTTGGCCACGCACGGTAGTCATGCGAGACGAGGCAGAACGGGAGTGCGACTGTATGGCAAAGCGTGATAGGAGACAATCCACATCTGATATCCCTGGTATAGGGACCAATTGAGAGCTTATTTCCTAATGAAATCACGTGGACAGACTGCTCGCGTCACGAATTGGGCCCGAAAGACGGGGAAACATCAGGAGAGAATAACGCGCTGGTTTTTATTTATTTTTTTATTTTCGGAGGTGGTTCAGGGGTCCTTGAAAATGTTTATCCCACGGGCTGCTTCCGTTTCGCAGGTGAGCTTTCAGCGCACACTTGACGCATCGTCGGGAAAATTTCTGCGGAATTTCTGCGTTGTCATGAAGGCGACGCAAGAGTGTGTACCTTGTGGAGACGGTGAAACTGAATTCCGGAAAATGCCGGCCAGCTAAGTGTTAACAGGAAGTGGACCCAAGTAATAAAAAAAAGGACCTCGAACGTAAAGACAGCGAGAAACCGCGCCGAAGACTCGCAATGTTTGTGGTCTCGTTTCAAAGAGAGGTAAAAGCGATGTCTCAATGGGTAACGGGATCCGGACTCGAAAAGAAAGCAAACACCACTTTCGTACGGCGGCTACGCAAAAGCACGTAACTTTGTCCGCAAAGAAACGTACGTGCGTTTCCGGACTCTTTTGTGCGCTTGAACATGTTTACGCGGCCAGCGTGCTGAACTTGACAAACGTTTTCAGTGTTTGACTATCTTGTGTTCCCGGATTTTTAAGATCACTTCTTTCTCTTAATTTATGTTTTTGATGAGAAGAGGAGCAGCCTGTGGCAATAAAAGCCGCAACGCCTCCTGTAAAAAACAACAACAACACCAACAAACGTAGTACCTGCTGTTGACATAAGCCTGTCCTGGCTGTTTACCTAGGCTTTCTCGGTTGATACATTTCAGTTGCTTTCAAGTCGACCGTATCGTGCTGACCTCTTTATATTTTATGCGTTTCGTTCTTTTTATCTGTTGTGCCATTTGAGGTGACACCATAGATGTTTGCGAAACAGCTCAAGTTTCGATTCTGCAACGACCGAATACGTGCGCAGCTTCGCGAGCTTTTCACTTCAGCTGAGAGGATGCGAAGGACTATAGAGCGCGTCGATACACGCAACCACCCGGATGTAGTCGTTCAGCGAGGGTCGTTCGCTGCAGGATCGTAACAAAGACAGTACATTCGAAATACACACATAAGGAAATAGACTGTCACTGCGAGTTGCAGGACCAGAGAGGTAAAAAAAAAAAGATGGCTGATCCCTCCATCATAGGAATCGGTATAACACGAAAGTGAGACGTGTCGTCACAGAAGTAGTTGATTCCTTTAGTGCATTGGTATATCAGAGCTTGTATAATGTCTATTGTTGTTTGGCAGATGTAACACCACCTGGTGTGGGCGCACTCACGTTGACGCCTAGTGGCACGTCTCCGTACTAACGACTAACGCCCATGATCATGATTTAACCCTTGCGGTAGCTGAAGTTGTTAACATATACGTGGATATCGAATATGGTGAATCCCGCGTAAATATGACATCAACAAGCACATAATAAACACTGATACTCGGTATCCACTCCTCCAAAGTGTCGTGAAACACGAAGAGAAACGCTACGCGCGTTTTGTCGTCCCTTTAGCCTGGCAGTTAATTCTCACAGGGCGAGCAGTGAACGCGGTGCCGCAGCCAGGCGAGCGTCGGAGACCTATTTAAGATGCGAAAGCATCTCATGCTCGGGGCAGGGTCCGTTCTGCGGCGTCCGCACTCATACCGCGCATGCGCCAACTCTCCCCCTCTCTTCGCGTGAGCGTGAGGAGTGGCGTGAACGCTGCCTCCGCTTCGTTTCTCCTCTCCTGTTTCTCTCTCTCCGCCACAGCTGTGCGCTCGTATATAATGCGGCGCGCGCTCGCTCCCGTTGCACTCTCCTTCGCAACGGCGCTATGGACGCTCGCGAAGCTGAACGTAAATGGCAACGCCGGCAAGCGAATCTCGAAGCTACGAGGCTGCGAAAGCGCGCGTTCGCTGTGCTTCCGTCATTCTCTCTCTGTGCAGCGGTGTGCGAAACGCCATGAACAACGTCAACGTCGGCGCTAGTTGCAGCGGCAGCGCCACCGCCGCGGAGCATAAGAAAGCTTGGGAAGCCGAACGTAAACGTCAGCGTTGGCAAGCGGTAATTCAAACGCCTCGAAAACCACCATCTCATAAGTCCCATAACAGAAACGGAAACTCGATGCGCACCCCCCGCGATGCTTTCGCATCCCACCATGGTTGCCCGTAGGGGGAGATGATGTGTAATTTTTCGATATGGATGGACGCTATGAGCGAGGCTTGGGCTGGAGCCACCACCTCGCGGTGTGTTAAGCGAAATTACACTTCTATTGGAGACGCGCCGAATGGGACGGTCGCAGCAGCAGTGCGTTTTTTTTTGTTCTGTTTTTCGAGCTTGGTGGCACACCTGTCACTACACCGTTATAAAGGGGATGCTCATAGCATCCATCCATCCATCCATCCATGCAAGAGCACTGTGAGAGGAAAGTGTGAAAGATGAAAGGCGCGTTCATGTAGCCTCCGTTATGTGTTTGGCGGTAGCTCAGTGGGCTAAACGCCCGCCAGCCGTCGTCACGGACCGAGAGGTCATGGGTTCGACTCCTGTCAACGGAACCTTTTCTTATAGTTTCTTCTTTGCCATTTGATGGCGTTCATTTTGCTGACGTATTTCCGTGACGGAAATACGTCATGAAACTCTTGGTGGACCCCGCAATAAAAACCTTTCGCGTTAAAAAGCGAATGGGAAAGGAACCAGGACTACACAGCTGGGCACAACTTAGTGCCAATAATAAACTTGGCGCCAAAAACACGACAACGCAGGAACACAAAGGAAGACATAGACAGGACGAGAGCTCTCCTGTCTATGTGTTCCTTTGTGTTCCTGCGTGATGGTCTTTATGGTGCCATACTTACTTTTGATACAAACCATGCGCCAACTAGCCCAACGAGGGGTACTACTTGGGCACAACTCAAGAAGGCCAGATGACCTTAGCGCGGCAGCCGATTGCCTCACATAAAAAATTAAGGCATCTTCGCACAAGTGGTGCCCAGCCTGAAGGAAGTGCGGAGCCTTGTTTGTTTCTTTTCGGTTTTCTCTTTCTTTCGCCCTCTCATTCTTTCTTTTTCTGTCTTCTTTCGTCTCTTTTTCAATCTTTCTTCATATTTTTTCTCTTTCTTTCTTCTTCTCTCTTTCTATTTCTAGCTTGCTTCCTCTTTTTTTGCTATTTTTATGCGTGGTTTTTCCTGCGTCAAGCCAAGCGACGACAGCATACGACAACCCGGGCCCCTAAAGTGCTCCGCACTTGATAGCATCATCAAAGCGCTCGAAGAACAACAGGAACAATACTTCTCCTTGGCGCGAGCGCGCGCTCAATAAGCTACAGATGGCTATGCCATACGTGATTTTGCTAGCTTTGCGCCAAGCTACATGAGACGATGACATCATAGAGCAGCCCGGGCCCCTAAAGTGCTCCGCACTTAAAACAGCGCAAGAAGACAGAGGACCAGTAAAAGAAGGTCGTTCTTTTACTAGTGCACTGTATTTTTTCGCTGTTTTTATGAGATGTATGTCGTACCAACTCGCCCAAGCTACCACTCTAGCCGATTACGTCCGCGACTAAACAAATAGTAATGCCTATGTTCTCGGCCACGTTCCCCGACGGCAGAGTAACGGGCCGTCCGGCCCATGGTGTTAGTCTATTTATAGACTTCAAGGCAGAAGAGCCCGGCTCTAGCCTGTGTTTAAAAAAGAAATTGGAATAAGCAGAGGGACAAAGATATACACAAAGGCAGAGAAAAGAGAGAAATATGCTACAGATGGCTGTGATACACGTGGTTGATGTCATCATCAAAGCGCTCGAAGAGCAAGATGAAAAAAAAATTGAGGAGGGGCGAAGCATGCAGTGTGCGCTGGTGTTTCCCACAGCAAAGTCACTGCTAATGGGTAATGAGAGACAGAAGAAAGATTAGACACGGAGACTCGCAGTCCGCTTTTAGTTAACGTGCACGCTGCGAATGTTTATTGTTCAACTACGCACAAGAGTAATCTCCCACCTGCACTACACGGCAGGCTAAGATCCAGTGCCTATATAGACGGTTTCAAGATTGCGACAGCAGGAGCACGTGGTGTACCCCTAGAAACTTCCGGTCACCTCATTTATTATTCTGCAACACCGAAGCGTAAAGCGTTCTTTTTAAGATTTGTCAGAGTAAGGGAATACTCTTTTTTCAGGTTCACATAAAGGAAAGGCGCTTATAGCTAAAGACTAACTTTTCTAGTGGTGTGTGCAGCTTAGAAGAATATTTAATTCAAATATTTTGCTAGACACAGGGAGAAAAGTGTTGAAACTCTACGGGCTACTCGCCAAGGCTTTTGTTCCCCGTCAATCCTGCTAGCCTACGCCAGCGCAGGAAACCGGAAGCGGTCCAGGGCCTGTGTTAGTAAACAGTGAAACCCTCTATATACGGGGTGGCGGTGACCGGTTGTGCAGCGCGAGCAGATGGTTTTTTAACACGAAAGTGATTTATGCCGGGGTCCACCAAGACTTTCATGACGTATTTCCGTCACGGAAATACGTCAGGGAAATGAAAGCCATCAAATGGCAAAGAAAAAAAAACTATAAGAAAGAGTTCCATCGACAGGAGTCAAACCCATGACCTCTCGGTCCGCGACGATGGCTAGCGGGCGTTTCGCCCACTGAGCTACCGCCAAACACATGACAGAGGCTACATGAACGTGCCTTTTATCTTTCATACTTTTTTCTCACAATGCTCTTGCGTGGATGGATGGATAGATGTTATGAGCGTCCCCTTTATAACGGGGTGGTGACATGTGTGCCACCAGGCTCGAAAAACAAAACAAAACAAAAAAAAAACGCGCCGTTGCTGCGACCGTCCCATTCGGCGCATTTCCAATAGAAGTGTAATTTCGTTTAACACACCGCGAGGTGGTATCTTTAGCCCAAGCCTCGCTCATAGCATCCATCCATATCGAAAAATAGCTCTCCGACGCTCGCCTGGCTGTCGCACCGCGTTCCCCGCTCCCCCTGTGAGAATTAACTGCCAGGCTAGAGGGAAGGCACGACGCGCGTAGCGTTTCTCTTCGCGTTTCAGGACGCTTTGGAGGAGCGCATATCGAGTATCAGTGTTTATTTTGTGCATGTTGATGCCATATTTGCGCGGGATTTACCATATATGGTGTGCACGTATATGTTAAGAACTTCAGCTACCGCAAGGGTTAGCTCATGATCATGGGCGTTAGTCGTCGATACGGAGATGTGCGTCAACGTGAGTGCGTCCACATCAGGCGGTGCTACATCTGCCAAACAACAATAGACATTATAGAAGCTCTGATATACCAATGCACTACAGCAATCAACTACTTCTGTGTCGACACGTTTCACTTTCGTGTTATACCGATTCATAGGACAGAGGGATGAACCATCTTTTTTCAAGGAACTCGCTAGCAGACGCTGCCAGCGTCGGCGCTGTCTCTCATGGGCGAGGGCGCATTCTCGTTCCTTGCGAGCTGGTAGTTCAGCGTTCATCGCAGAAAGAGCGTTTCCATAGTGAAGGCCGCTACATAAAAAAAACAGGTGCGGCCTGCTGCGTGGTGCCGAAACGGCGTCGCGGGTCTAGTTCTCCTGGCGCCCGCTCTGGCGCCACTACTCCGGACAGCCGTTCACGGAGAAGCGCTTCCACACACGCATTAGTACGCGCGACAGTGATTCTAATCAGGCCGAAAATAACGCGTTTTGTAGTTGCACATTACAGGTTCGATACTGAAGTCGTTATTAGAAGTGCCCATTACATCTCATATGTGAACAGTTTGCCTTAGGAGTGCCAAGCTTCCGTAGAGTGGGCCTTAGTACTCTCCATGAATGCTGCCCGTTTGACTCACCTGAAATGAAAAGTGTCACTGAATCACTGATCCCGTTAATGCGGAGGCAGTCGCCAGGCAGATTACAAGGAGTGACGTATTGGCCCACAGAAATGCACCACGAAAGCACGCACAGTTTAAATGTAGGTCCTTTTGTGCACCAACGAAGGCCGGTTGGGGTCAAAAGACCGAGTTAGAGCGAGGAGTTGACAAGACAAACAAAATGTATTCTCAGTTAAGGCAGTACAAGCATCACACAAACTTGCACACTCGGCAGGTATCAATTACTACTCACAACATCACTTAGATGGTGTTTAAAACAACGGGAACAAACTTACCGTGCTACAAATGTTCTCTCATCCATTCGAAACTATCCAAGAACACTTAGAGGCCTTGAATACTCACCAAACGTGTGCAGCCCCGAATTCTTCGAACGTCTCTCGAATATTTCGCTTCCAGGAAACACTAAAAAAAAAAACTCCAGCTGTGATCACCGTCATTCGGCGACACTTTTCAAAACAGTGCTTCCACGGCGTCATCACTCGATTCTTCAAGATCGACTGACCGCACCACACGACTCACTCAAACAACATTACTTCTTCGCCGACTTCACCATACTTTCCCACTCTCCGTCGTCATTCGTTTGGATGCTTCCCGGTTTCGCGAGCATTCCAAGTGATTGTTCGGCGCGTAGCACGTAGCACAGCGACAGCTAGGGGAAAGGGATTCGTCTCGCCGGTTCGTCTGCGGAAACGGTTGGTGCCACTTTGATTTCTTGAATTCTTTCGATCTGCGCGGGCGTTGAAGGAGTTAGCATTTTTTTCCCGTCACCCACATATTTCTCTATGAGAAATAAAAGTTGATTGATTGATTGATAGCGTACACAAAGGGCCTTTAATATGGTGTGTGATAAATGGATTAGTGAACCCGCCGTTTGTATGCATAAGAAAGAGTTGGTATTTTTAGCGTAGGTAAAGGGCCTTTACTATGGTGTAGATACTGTCGGGGGAGCTTCTGTTCATGTACTTTTAAAGATGATAGTCTTTCTTGGGGAACTTAAACGCAGAAATTTTGGTCACAAAGGAAAGTTTATTGAACCTGTAGACGCAAGCGCGAGAGACACTTATAAACTAAATCTGTCTTTCTATTTGTCGGCACGTCACTCGATTCAGGCCCCCGGCCAAACTTGAACCACTTGCTTACCGCCCACCCATTTTGAACTGGTACGGCTGTTCCTACTTGTGAACGTTGTCGATCAAAAAGTAAATATTACGCATATCTGAGGCTCAACATCATTAGGTAAGCATTAGGTGGTGTGTTCCTTTAATAGAAAATACATAGATAAGCAATTTTAAAGACCCTAGTTTCTTAAGCTGCGCTGAAAATGCGACTGCGCTGAAACTTGTCTTCCTCCGTGCCCTCTGCACAAGCTCATGTTGTGTTTCGGTTTCGGTTCAGTATTGCATTGTACGAATGACAGGGGGCGCCGCTCTGGCATTCCTGCTTTACCCAGGAGACGTGTAAATAAGAGAGTTTGTGGAGAGTACTCGTTGAGTGCGGACGTTTCTTCTCCTTCGGCGCATCGCGCCAAACCGCGTGTTCGGGCTGGCTGGCGTCCCCGCCGGTCGCGTTGGTCACCGCCGGTCTTCACCTGCCGCTGCGCCGGGACTACCAGCCCGCAACACAGCACTCATGTTTCCCGACGTATTGCCAGATGGCGTGCATATCTCACGCAGCGCCTTTTCTATCGTCTTTAGACGACATTTGCAGCGAAGCACGCAGATACGCGGCGAATTTTTTCTGAAGTGGAAAATTAATGTTTCAATAAATTCAGTTGTTAGTCTGCGCTCGTCCTGTGTACTACTTCTGTGTTCAATGAACCACTCTAATGCCGCTCTAATGTCGCTGTAACCATAGAGTAACATAGTGAACATAAAGAGTGGTCAATGGCCGCCTTCCGCGGCCGAGGTATGTAGGGTTCATGCCGCCTGCTAGGTGGCGCAACCACAAAATCTGAACTAGAAGCGATCGATCACTACGCTGCTATTAAATAACTTATGCGTTAAAAGCATTATTTTAAAATGCTTAGTCAGGGGAATAGTTCTTCGTATTTTAAAATGGCGGTTGTCATGACTACGGCGCATCCGTACGCTTCATTGTTAGGCCTGACCATACCTGGATCACCTGCACCACCGCGACGCCATTCTTCTCACTCTCCAGCTTCAGCGGTACCCACGTTTACGAATTTGTGAAGAAAAGGTAAGCAAAGCGAATTGTTTATACTGCATTATGCTTGTACAGCTTGTCGTTAGGTCACAGATACGTAATGAAAAGCGTAATTTCAGACGCAATGCTATGCGGTTGAGTCCATTGAGCACAAGCGTTTCAGAGCGTACGACCGCGTCCCTGTCATACACCGAGCAATCCAAACAATCGACATCTTTCAAACCAAGGAATCAGGTTTTATTGTGCAATAACACGTAAAGCATGCCGAAAACAAGTTTTTCGGAAAGAAATACTCGTTAAAACCGCCACCTGCTAACGACAAATAAAGATGCTACAATAACTTGAACGCGTCTCCGATGAAGCCATGCCAAATTACTAGCGCTAACATGGTATTGTAATAGTAATTAGCCAGCGCTTTTTAGTAGAGGAGATAAGCTCGCCTTCAAATCATCAATGCTGCCCACCCTGCTCTCATGAGCCTTTTGTGCACACTGGCTACGCATACTTACCCAGGAGTGTGTGTAAACAAGGAAGGGAACCATAATGGCATTCCACTTACTGAAAACAATGTCACCCTTGGCTAGCGCGCTTGCGTTCTCCATCGTGCAATCCACCGGGATTCGACACGGCATTCTATCTCTAAATCGCAATGTAATTGTTTGTGAAATTGCTGAAGTGTACTTTCCTATAAGCTGAACATAACCATCGCTTTCGGAACGGCAACTCACTGAAAATTCTTAGTTCACGACGGTTACATGCGACGGTTCCGTGCAGTGGCATCAGGCCAGGGAATAAAATAGATTCACAGAAATGTTATCAGACAGATTATTACATTTGCAACAGTTTGCCGATCATGGTGAGTACCGAATAATTTCGTGCGCCTAGAATAATCCTAAGGAAAGCCGAATAGTCCTACCATTATCTTCACACGCATAACCTCATAGACCATAGTGTTAATAAAGCGTACAAGCGGGATTAAGCTTGTTGAACGTGATAATAAAGAACCCTGAATCAGACTACCGTTTACAGCCATTCCAGTAGAGCAATTACCCCGACACGACTTCTTTAGACCGTGCAAGAGAGCACGAAGCTGGGAACACAAACAAAAGCTGATTGAATGCAAGGCTAATGCAGGATGGAAGCCGTCACCAGAATAAACGAGCAGTTTTGAGATGCTGTACTAATCAGAGCAGAGCTAACAATGCCGTGACTGCATCCTTCACATTTTTCTTAATCTTGCGTAGGCGCAAGTAACGGTCATGCCTTCCGGAGAGCAAATATTAGACAGCCACAGCGCCAGGTCTATTTTTCCCACGACATGCATTATATACTGCTGGGGAGAACGGGGCATTAGCAAACGTAGAAAATTTCAATCACTAAAATATAGGTAAAGCACGGTGGTAGCACGGGAGCGGTGAAATACGATGTGTCCCGAACATATTTCCCCGCCATAAGGGCCGCGTAAGTAGCAGCAAAAAAGAGAAAGAAAACACGCACCGTCACCAAAAAGTCGATCGAATTTCGCCACCCCTCCCCCTTTGTTTTTTTTACCAAGACGCAAGTCTGAACCAGCCCCTGTGGGTTCGTTCAAGTTGGAATACTCACAAGTTGGCCTCCGCGCTTGAATAATCAACGGCGCAGCACACGCATTGAAATCACAGAAGACATCTAATATCCCGAGTTCCGCGCCCGTCTTCTTTGATTCAATCCACTGAAAGCCGACATAACTTCCAAGCAGGGCCCATAATTCCTTATAAAATAACCACTGCAGGAACCTCCACGTGCGGCCAAAACAAACATAAAAAGTCAGGAACTGAACGTTCAACATAAACGACGCTGCAGCTGCTTGCATACACTTGCAAATACACCTTGCACACAGGAAAAGCGGTCGTGGGCATTGCAACAATTCACAGCGCATTTCACACTGTTCTCTCGCGGAAGCAGCACAGAGCAGCGCTACGCTTCTCAGAAGTAGCCACCGTGTTAGTCGTCTTCTTTTCTCCGGCCACACGAGACACAAAAGACAATGCCGCGCACCACGCTTACTAACAGCTCACGCAACCACCCAACTGAGGTGGGCTTGCCGTCACTCAGCCGACTGCAAACCCAGCAGTTCCCAACGGTCACGACGTATGTTGTCATTGGCCGCAGGAGCGTGCGACTTGGTGGCGTGACACGTAACAGCCAATACAGTGGGATCGTGACCTCCTCCTCTTATTTCCTTCTCTGTGCTGCGTAGGCCAACAAACAGACTGGGTGGAGAGGGGCTTGTGAAACCTCTAAATATTTGAAAGTGGCGACGTTCTTCTCTCACCCTGGGGAATACAAACCGAGTCAGTGTGCATGCGGTGCATGCTCGCTCTCTCCTCGATTCTCCTTCCGCAGTGGCTGCGTGCGCTGCGCACGGCAGGCTCTTTTTTTTTTTTGCTTCTGCGGACGGGCGACAGCGTTCTATGGTGGTGCGCAATTTTTTTTGTTCTTTTGGGTCATATGTGCGCCCTTTTGGTGCAGAAAACTCTAATAAATGCTGAGGACAGCACCCAGAATGCTGAACGTAATGTTCCTAAGCAGGTTTGTTCCGTCTTAAAGCCGTACGAAAGGAGCATATTTATGTAAATTAACTGAGTCACATATACCATCAAAATGCCGCAGGCTCACCTCCACTGAAGCTGGCCGTGGCATCATGAGACAACTCCACTGGAGTCCACCGTTGAATGAGAACAAGCGACGTCAACTTTCTCTCAACGTGCATCATGAAACGCCTACCGAGAAACATGCACGCCGAATTTCACGTCAACCGCCGGAAACATCGAGTCAAGAATCTACAGCGCAGCTATGACCAAGCAGCATGAGTCTTTTATTTGGACGACGACGCCTACGCCGTTAAACAATGCTGTGCCCTAGCTGTCGTGGAAAATCAGGGCAGCATTGTTTTTAAGAACAATACTTATAGAGTTTCTGTTGTTGGTGTTGATTTCTTTCCTGCTTGTTTGATTGTCCCCGTTGATTGTTATGTCAAGGGTCTTTTCATTATGATAAATTTTGCAAAATCGTCGTTTATGTTTACTCATATGTTCAAATGTTCTTGACAATGAATCCGACGGCGCACAGTTGCGCTGCATAATCCTTGCTTGTGTTTTCGTCACCTGGTTCCGTTATATGGTTGCGGATATTGCGCACTTTTGTACAGCATGCACAATGCGAGAGTGCTATAATATTTTGTACACAGCAATGATATTTTTCAATAAACTCATGGTAATTCAGTTTCTATGAATATGTACCGTTATGTATGAATTCCGGAAAAGTGCCTATAGTGAGCTAACGCATTAGTTCGAAAACATCTGTTTAGCTGACATGTACTATTTATTAAGTACTATCTGAATAAACACGGTCCTTTAATAAAATGTGCCTCTTTTTATTTATTTTTTTAAGGGAAGAACTGTCAAATGGTACACCCTATTTGTGATAGGCAGGCCTGCAGCCTACATCACTTCCAAAAAAGCTGCTATGAATGCACTCTCACAAATCAAACAGAAGAAAACACCCAAAATTTGCGCAAGAGACGCGCAAACACATTGAAACATTGAAACCGAAACTGAAACCATCGTGGCACAACGGCACGGCCGGAAAAGGAATTTGGTGCACGATTCACGCCGGCCGCTACGAGCGCTAGCAGTCATGTGGGCCGCATGGCTCAATGAGAGTGTCCGCTCTTTACGTTTACTATGTTACTCTATGCTGTAACCGCTCTAATGTCACCGCTCTAATGTCGTATGAACTAGCCCCCCAACGCACTTTACTTCTGCTACTACCTTCGACAAAGCGCCCGTAGTGCGCTAGAATGATGGTTGTCATTTTACAATCCACGATAAATGTGGCGAAAGTGAAAACGACCATCATAACCAGTTGTGCACAGAGCTTATTTCTTTTAACCTCGAATTTCTGGTGGAATAGAATCAAACCGCTCAAGGCCTAAACATTTCCTCTTAAATCATCGGCCACTGCAACCTAAACCGATGCTTAAGAGAAGGGAGCTTCGACGGCGACGGCGGGGTGCAGGCCTACTAATGAGCTTCGCTCCTAAAAAACCGACTCCTCGCGCTGCACAACCGTTCACCGGCCACCCAGTACATGTAGGTACTGGAATTTGACCGGCAATGTAGTGCCGCTGGGAGATTTCTCTTGCGCGTAGTTGAACAATAAAGATTCGCAGCGTGCACGTTAACTAAACGCGGACTGCTGGTCTCTGTGTCTAATATTTCTTCTGTCTCTCATTGCCCATTAGCAGTAATTTTGCTGTGGGAAACGCCGGCGCACACTGCATGCTTCACCCCTCCACAGCTTTCCCGTTAGTGGAGCTGAAACACCCTTACCTACATGCTTCGCCTCTCCCCAAATTTTTTTCAGAGGCGGAGCCTTGTACGCATGCTATGTTTGTTCGGTTTTTCTAATTCTTGGTTTCGGATCGCGCGGCGAGCTCTAGGAGGTGCCTAAGACGCATTTTTGGCTCTGAGCCAAGTGTTGCGAGGCGGATGGACGTGTTTGTGTGAACAAAGTAGTTGGGTGCTCGATGCAGGCCTACTAGTCCCGTCGACTTCACTGCGATACCTAAAGGGCACCTTTCAGTCCGACGTAGCATCGGCGCACGCGTCCGTTTCATCGAGGAAAGGTAAACGCTACGGCGCGCTATGTGCACCTCATAAGCAGCCTTCATTGGCGCATTTCTATAAGGCCGATCGACGCCCGACTGTAAGTGACAGAGTCATAGCAGTATATAATGTATGTATTTAACATTTCTTCTTTGCTTTTTTATTTTATCGATTTCTTCTTCTCTTCTCTACATTTTCTTCCTCCTCTCCACTTCGCCGAGAAGAGTTTTCCGTTAACGCTCGCCTTTCTCCTCCTTCCCTGCTCCTTGCCTCGGCACTCATCGTCTTACTAAGCTTTACTTTCCCTCACGTCAGGTTCTGCCCTCCTTCTCTACCATTTTCCCTCACTCTCCTTCGCTCCGCTCTCTCCCTCCACTGTCTTCACTTCCCCCACTCCTGCTGTACTCGATAGCGGGGCTTGCCCAATTTCTGTGGTACATACCAGGCTAAGTTTTTCATTCATTCATTCATTCATTCATTCATTCATTCATTCATTCATTCATTCATTCATTCATTCATTCATTCATATCAGTGGTTGTCAGTGCTTCTTTTGGTTGAACTTTATCCTTGATTGGTGAGGAATCCGTCACAGACATTTTCACGACACCATTCGAAGCATTTGCTTTGTCTTCTTGAGGGTTCCTTAAAGAATAGCAAGGAAAGCTGATTTCCTTTCTGCGGTAATTCTTATTGCACAGCTTGCAAGTAAAGCCATTTGAATAGGCATCCAAGCTCGGAAATAAAACCAGATCGAGCACGGAGGCTTTCAAGGTTGACTTCTGTTAGGTGTGCCCTTGTCTACTTGGCTCCAACGACAGTCTGCCGAACTTTACTTTCTGTCTTCACAATGATTAGTGTGCCCCTCTAAAAGCGTTATATGCTAGCAGATATCAGGAAAAGCCAAGGAAAAAGACGCTAAACACAAAAACAATATTATCGTATTATAGATTACTTTTTCAAGATACGAAAAGCAACGCTTGCTGCGAAAAGACGCTCGATCAGCAGTGTAAATGCGCAAAAAGAAAATGTGGGTGGCGACGCCACCTTGAAGTCTCCGAACCTGTCGTTGTGACGTAACAGATTTTGATGGCTTCTGCTAGAGCCTGCCTAGTTCCTGATCGGTAAAATGAAGTGAATTGTCTTCAGAAGAAGGCAAGGACTTAACATACGAAGTTTCAGCAAACTTCGTTAAGCCACTGTGGTCAAAATAGCAACGAACACTTTGAAGCTGGTGACGGGAACATTGGGGATTTCGGAGGGAAATTTAAAAAGCGATACATTTGACGTTGATTTTTTTTCTTCTTTGCGGTTACAGCCACAATGCCAGCAACATTTGTGAGGAAACATGAACTTCGCTTGAAAAGTTTATAGCCTCTGAAACGTAAACCCACGCTTCCAAGAAGGTCCGTATCAGTTTCCTTTTCAGCTTCTTTCTATGAATTGGTGGACGAGTTTTTTTTTTTTTTTTCATAATCTTGCGGACTTCCTCAGAAATGTTTTCCCAGGCTTAAATATGGTGGCGGATAGAGATAGGCCATTCAAGCATTAGGAATTCTGTGAAAAATGTGATCAAAGGGACCTAAAACAACATGACACAAGAAGAATGCTCTGAAATAAGTTCTTGAGCCATATTTCAATTCATCTTCGTCGATTTCTCGGCCTTCGGTTTGAGTCGTGCCTTTCGCATGAGTCAGCATTTTTTCCCCTAAAATCTCGTGGCACTTACGAGCAGTATGAAAATGTCTTTTTTTATTTATATACAGGGCGCCCCAACTATCACACAGCGTGATTAAGAAAAAAAAAGAACGGCGTTACGCGAAGCAAACCTAGTACATACTCGTATCGTTCCTAGCAGACTGGAGTGGCCACCAAAATGTTTTTCGTTAATGGGCTTTAATTAATTAGTAGTAATTGAATCAATAACTCGACAAGTACTCACGTAATTATCAAAATATCAATGACGCATATGTAGGCATGTTCAAATGACTTCTAACTGTGGTATTTTCAACAACGTAATAATTGTGAGCAAATTTTTTCCGTGTGATAAAGAAAGACTGCGAAAAATGAAAAATAACACGTGATTACGTTCCCACCCGCAAATGAAAGTACTGCCTTCAAATAAGCTTACTGTAAGCAACCGCTTTTCCCGTTGTCCTTTGCCAGAGACAACGTTTCGCACTTTGGCAAGGTTACAGTACGGGCGCCAACATGCCTCACAATCTTGCAGGGATTTATTCCACTCGATTGTACGCCACTATCATTATACAGATCTTACGGCCTTACTATGTAACTCGGTTACTGCCTGACTCTATCCTTTTCCATATCTTACGGGTTGACTCTGTAACTCTGTTATTGCCTGACTCTATCCCTGTCCATATATTGCGGGTTGACTCTGTAACTCTGTTACTGCCCGACTCTATCCTTGTCTATATCTTACGGGTTGACTTTGTAACTCTGTTACTGCCTGACTCTATCCTTATCCATATCTTACGGCCTGACTCTGTCTCTCCGTTACTGCCTGACTCTATCCTTATCCATATCTTACGGCGTGACTCTGTAACTCTGTTACTGCCTGACTCTATCCTTATCCATATCTTACGGCCTGACTCTGTCTCTCCGTTACTGCCTGACTCTATCCTCATCCATATCTTACGGCCTGACTCTCTAACTCTGTTACTGCCCGACTATATTCTTGTCCATATCTTACGGCGTGACTCTGTCTCTCCGTTACTGCCTGACTCTATCCTTAACCATATCTTACGGCGTGACTCTGTAACTCTGTTACTGCCTGACTCTATCCATGTCCATATCTTACGGCCTGACTCTGTAAGACCAAAGCGGCGCGTTTCTTCGGCCGGGAATGGCAGATAGGGCGATCCATATTTTTAGATGGGAAAGCATTTGTTGCTCGGGGGTATGTCCCGCGGCATGGGCGTCGGCGTCCGCTCTCACACTACGCAGGCGCACCTCTCCTCCTTCCCTCTCCAACAGCTGCGCGTTGCTCTCTCCGCTTCTCTCACAGCACCTGCTTGCGCTTCTCCTGCATTCTCGCTTCTGTTCTCGCGGCGCATGCGCTACTCTCCCCCTGTAGTTCCCTCTCCTTCAAGCTGTTAGAGCGCTGCGCGTGTTGTCCAGCGCTTGCTTCGGTTGACTCCTCTGAAATGTGGGCTCGACATGCCGAAATTCTCTCCTGCGCAACGCCGCAATGAGCGCCAGCGCATGCGTGTCCCCTCCCCCCTCTCCTCTCCTACGCTACCCCCCTCTCGCAAGCCTGTCGACCGCGTTCCCCGCTCGCCCTGTGAGAATTAACGGCCATGCTAGAGGGAAGACACGACTCGCGTAGGTTTGCTCTTCGCGTTCCACGACGCGAGGTCGGTAGCATGCCCAACGAACGCCAGCGGAACGCGATCGTGCTCCGGCTTCGCATCGCCTCTTGGTCCCCTTTAGTGGGAGATGGTGTAATTTTCCCCCGTTATATTGGCTGCCTCATAGCCTGTTTGACGGCGCAGCTATCTGATGCGCGCAACAGTCTAGTCACGTGTCACTTTTTCAGATCTCGCGGGCTATCTTTATCAACCGAAAAAAAAAATGAGCGCGCAATTAGTACGTTGTCGAATATCGCGTAGTTAGATGCCATTTGAAAATGCCTACATATGCCTCACTGACATCTTGATAATTAGGTAAGTACTTGCAGAGTTACAAATATAATTATTACTAATAAATCAAACCTCAATGACGAAAAAAATAGTAGGGACTGCTCCAGCATAATAGGAAGAATATAAACTAGGTTTGCACTGTGTAACGCCGTTCCTCTTTTTTTAATCGTGCTGCGAGATAGTTGGGATGCCCTGTATATAAAAAAAATATGGGAAAGTAAGCTACGTTAGATCCAGCTATCCGACCATCATGACAGTAGTACTGAAGATACAGAAAACCGAGAAAAACAAGAAAGAATAAAAAAAGAGAAAAATTGTACAGGCTATCTCGACACCGCCGCGAAAGTTTTCTTTTGCCTGGTTGCTTCCATTGCCAAAGTCGTCTCGGATAGGGGCTTTTTTTTACGTTGAACTGCTTTCTGGCAACACACACACACACACACACACACACACACACACACACACACACACACACACACACACACACACACACACACACACACACACACACACACACACACACACACACACACACACACACACACACACACACACACACACACACACACACGACAGAAAGAAAGAAGTAAAAGGAAGAAAGAATGAATAAAAAAAAGAAACCAAACACTGAACAAAGGAAACCGAGGCTATTCATGGCTTCTAGGTACAGCGGCGGCAGAAATCCGCTTTTCTTATCATTCTAACGCGGGGCATTGTACCGTCTTTTTTTCCCCTTTTCTTTCAAGTTCTGTTTTTTTTTTTCTAAGCCAATCATCGTTGTATTAAAACGGGAGAAATATGGCGCGACGCGTCTGTGGTAGACGACTGCTTACCCGCCCTTGCCGCTTCCTTAAGTGGAGACGATTCCTTACAGGCAGTGACGGGGGTCTTGAATCTCCCTCGGGATCCATAGTTCAACGCACCAGGAAGAAAGGACGAGTGGTCACTGCCTTCCCGTTTTCTTGTTCTGTATGTCTTCCTCTCGTTCTCACGAACAGGACCATGCGCAGATGTGAACGTTCGTTCTCTCACGATCTCCAGCATGAGTACGAACACTCCGCACTCGCGCACACGTTCAGACACAAAACAGTAACGGACAAATAGGGATTGATGAAGTAGCTGGCAGGCACACACGTGCAGACACACGAGCGTACAAGTATGAGCAAGTACGTTCGGATTAAAAACTATCACACCAGCCCCCACGAACTGAGATGACAATGCAGGTGTACGCACACGTAACTACGTTCAGGCACAATGCAGACAGACAGACAGACAGACAGACAGATAGATAGATAGATAGATAGATAGACAGATAGACAGATAGATAGATAGATAGATAGATAGATAGATAGATAGATAGATAGATAGATAGATAGATAGATAGATAGATAGATAGATAGATAGATAGATAGATAGATAGATAGGCAGGCAGGCAGGCAGGCAGGCAGGCAGGCAGGCAGGCAGGCAGGCAGATATGAGGAGGCTACACTCATGAACACGCACCAACGCGAACGCGCACACGTACCCTGATCAGTAGGTCTATACCCATTGTCCTGCGTACACATACATAATATAATTGCAAGTACTCAAGCAAGCACTTGCACATATATTAGTGGTTTGAGCAGGGGATAGACGCTTATTAATGCAACCGGTTATACAGGGTGGTGCAGCGTCGTTGGGGGAGGGGAGAGGGTAGTGAAAGAAAAGAGCTGAAAGAACAGACCAACTTCTCGAAATATGATAACATAATAATTGTTGGGTATTACGTCTCAGTACCACGATATGATTGTGAGGGACGCCGTAATGGAGGTCCCTGGAAATTTCGACCACCTGGGGTTCATTAACGCGCACCAAAGTCGAAGTACACGGGGTTCTAACATTTTCGCCTCCATTGATTCGATCCCGCAATCGGCCGCGATTTGATCCCGCGACCTTCGAGTCCGCAGTCGAGCACCATAAGCACTAGACCACCTCGGCGGGTTCTCGAAAAGTGAGTACCTACAACACCCAGAGCTAGGATGGGGTACGCCTCTCTCCATTAGAAAAAAAAAAAACGGTTGGTACCCGGCTGCACTAGGAATCGAACATAACCACTCCAACGTTGAAGGCGGGCGCTCTAACCAATTGACCAGCGCTACGGTGCACATATATTCGGGCAATACGTCAATGACAGAGCGAAACAGATATAGGAACATAAACATTATTAAAAGAACAATCAGCGTTGTTGGAGGTGGCTTTTGAGGGACGGAGACTTAACAACATGCGCAGTTCACATATGCATTTGCAGACAGAGACGCATGAGCAGACAATCAAGCACAGGCTCCGGCACGCTCGTTGAAGCGCACCAAGCAATAGATTCGCCAAGGAAAACCCCTTTTCATCCCGATGTCGCATTTGCACACGGAAGGAGAAGCTGCGGCGCCACGAATTCGAGGAAGTCTTCTGGGAAATTGATGACGGTTTAGCGGCCACTGACCGCCTAGTCGGAGCGACGATTTAGCGGCAAGGCCAGCGAACCCTGAGACTGGATCATTAACTCGGCTTTAAGAGAGACGTTGTTAAAGAAGAAGCGTGGGATGTGGTTGCACGCCCGTGCATTGAGAGCAGAGGTTCACAATGGAAGCAAATGCGCTTTCATGCGCGGGTAGACGAATCTTTCAAGTTTACGAATGAGGAGACATCGTATCTGTATAGAAATACGACTCCTCGTGTAGGAGGACAATTCAGTTCAGTTTGTTGCAGCTTGTTATTCCATGCCCTTGCGTGTGTGGGCCTTAGCTGCGCGTCGTGCAGAAATACAAGCGAACACGGAGAAGCCCGGCAGCAGAAAAGATGATAGGACTAAGCTGTGCGATGCAGTGGGACTAACAGCCTGCATCTAGTCTGGGAAGTTGTTTGTGGTTAGGAAAGACGTTTATTTCTGCAAGCCATACGGGCTAGGCATAAAGAGGATGCCGCTATTTCGTTTATATTGGGTGGAAAACTTCCTTTCGAATGCACGATGTTCAGCAGACGTTGGCGTGTCTATTTGGCGCCGGCTACTCCGACAGCGGCAAGCAGTGTTTGGAGGACGTTGAAGTTCACAGTATTAAGCTACGGAATAGCAACGCGTATTTCAGCCTAAAGCAAAAGAAAGAAAGAAAAACGAATCCCACACGGTTTGGTAAACGCTTTAAGCGAAGCTTTACGCAATATTGCGTTTACGAAATTTTGGCACCGACGCCAATCATGGAGTCATAAGATGGCGGCGCCATGGGACAACCACGATGGTATCGCGATAAGAGCACATGTCAAGAAAAGCGCGAAGATCGTTACGCGACAATGACAAAATACATTGTATTGTAGACAATGGCACACATAATGACACCGACATAGACAAAGCCTTTTGTACCGTTCAAAGGTTTAAAAACCACGACGCACTGTAACCATAATCACTCTGACGAAGGCCGGTCCACCGGCCGCAACGTTAGTTAATAAAATATCAAATTTTTTTTGTTAGGGGATATCTTAATTTGCAAATATTTCTTCGGGTTCAGCGATAATACTTCCTCCGACTAGACATATTATGAGGTCACGGTTGGGACGACGTTTTATTAGGCCCGAGGACTCGGCAGCAAACAGGCAGCCAGAGGGCTGAGCGCGCACACACCCAAGATGATATATATATATATATATATATATATATATATATATATATATATATATATATATATATATATATATATATATATATATATATATATATATATATATAGTAAACATGGTAGGTGACAATTCCCAAAAAGCCGGGAGGGGGCGAAGAGGGTCCGCTTAGTTATGCTTTCAAATATATAAAAAATAATTAAAGGGAGTCAACAATGGTACGTTTTCCTTAGCTGCAGCTTTACGTAAATCATGGTGGACTTGAGTGCTTCTTGATCTTAGCGCTCCGCTTCCCTGTAATAGGGGTGGTTCACTGCAAGAATGTAAAACGATAAACACACTGCTGAGTATGAAGAATACGACGCTGCATGCTCGAGGGGTCACTGACTTTGATCTGTCAGCGAATGCTGCTGGCGGCGTAGGAGATATTGAATTCACTAGTCGAGCACAGCGCAAATAACGTTACCACGCGCGCCTTCGAGACGTTCTTGGTAAACACGCCTTACACTCTACGTCGTGATGCACTCTGCATATCATTCGTCGATACTGCGGTTGGTTCGTGCGATCACTTTGCGTGGTGTTCCTCTTGAGAAAACGCAAAACGGGTTGCTATTCTCCATGGCGTATCAAAGAAATTGGCTACAGAGGTCGTTGCACTGAAAATGTGCTGTCTTGTTAGCGTTAAACACGATAGCGTTAAAGAGCTGGTTTCGCAGAAATTCCAGTGTCGGCGTCGGTGTGTTTGATTGTGAGCGAACAATCGGCGTTGTCCATGACCGAAAAATCGAGAAAGATGCAAATAAAATAAATAATAAAAATCCTCGATTCGAGTGAGGTTGCGGCCAGTGTAATAAGACCTTTTTCTCCAAGAATGGGCGATTCTCAAGTCTGTCTAACGCTTCTGATAGTTCCTGTCTTGGTGCACTGAAGCGAGGACACTCACAGAGAAGATGGGCGATTGTCTCCTCGCAGCTGCAGTTATCACATGTCAGGCTGCTGGCCATTCCAATTCGAAATGAGTAGGCCTTCGTGAAGGCCACCCGGAGCCATAGGCGGCACAGGAGCGTCTCCTCAGCTCTAGTTATTCCCGACGGAAGACGGTGCTGTAGATTCGGGTCCAAGTTGTGAAGACGGGCGTTGGTAAATTCTGTCGAGTTCCAATGTGCCAGTGTCATTTCACGTGCAAGTGAACGAAGCCTTGTTGCGGCGTCCGTTCTTGACAGCGGTATAGCTGCACAATGGAGAGCATCATTGGCAGATCGGGCGGCTTCATCTGCACGGTCATTTTCGTAGATACCGCAATTGCCCGGGATCCACTGATAGGTTATGTTGTGCTGCTTCTCTATAGCGCGGTGATGAAGCAGTTTAATGTCGGCGACTAACTGTTCATTTGGTCCATGACGATATGGCAACATAATGCAGTGGAGGGCTGCTTTGGAGTGGGAGAAGAATGACCATGCCTGCGGCCATTCTTCAACTACGAATTCTAGAGCAGCACGGATGGCATTGAGTTCTGCAGCCGTCGATGATGTTAAATGCAATGTCTTGAATTTTATAGTGACGGAGTGATTCCCGCGAACTTCGCGTACGCAGCAAGACCGCCGTTACCGTTATGGTGTCTACAACCGCTGGAAGCCCTGACAACCATTCAATCAGGTGTTGTGCTGGGCCAGTTGGTGCAACATATTGTAGATTGTATGAGCGGAAACAGTAGGAAGAGAAGGAAAGAACTTGACAGGACAGACGCACCTGACAATCATTCCAGGAATCCAAAAGAAAAAAAAAACAGTCGTCATATTTAGCCCTACAACAAGCCACACGACGGTTCCTGCATGAAAAACACAGTGGGCGGCTTCACATTTACATGGGCGGTTCAGTTTCCTCTGCAAGCTCAGCAGGGGCAGTGGTGATATTACCTATGACTTCCCAGAACTGTCTTAGTTTCATAATAAAGAAAGCAGTGCTTATTTGAGCCAAGGAAAGGAGCAAGTATTCATACAATTAGGTACTGTTTCTTGGCGCGCGGGCAGATATGCATTTTGGTTCTGTAGCTTCCACAACACTGCCAAGAAATGTTGTCCCCGCGTATAGGAGTGGCGCATGACAACAGCGCATGAGATCAATTCCTGTCTACCGAAATAAGCGTCGAACTAATGGCGTGCTATCTTATCTTACCTCAAGCGAAGCCCGATTCAAATCGCCCCGAACGACATCATTCGTAGATTGTTTTTGTAGGTCCCAAGTGCTAATCGGTACATTGGCCTTTGGCTAAGTCCCAACGCTGACGAAGCCTCCGATTTCAGGCCGCAACTTGGGGGGATTGAGGCCTGCCTGTAGCCATTGCGTGGGTTTTTCGCCTATTTCTGCCATCCTCATGTCCGATCATGACGCTGCCCTCCTCCGCCGTCCTACGACACTGGGCGAGCGGGGGTGACGTTAACCTCCCTCAACCCGGCGCCGGATCTCGACGGTGGCGCCGCGCGCGAGTCTCGCGTCTCGCGTGACGTTTCGCGCGCCGTGGGTGCCGTACGCCTGTGAGATACGTGCACACTAAAAACTGTATTCTCGAACGTTTCCGCAATCCGTACGCCACCTCACTTTTGTTCGCTATTTACGGTGTCTAACCACAGCTGCACCTAGTAATACACAACAGTATTAGCACAGAACGCTGTGAGCCTGAGCGGCTTCTGGTTAACGCGACCAATGCCGATTTTTGAACGGGCTTATTCCAAGCGCTCGATCGGCAGAACGACAAGACGCAGACTGCTTTGGATTTACTTGTCCGCTTGACCTTGGCTTAGCGTTCGCCGTGATGAAGCAGAGGTTAGGGTGCTCGGGCTACTGACCTGAAAGTCACGGGTTTGACCCAGGCCGCGGCGATCGCATTTCGATGGAGGCGAAAGGTTACAGGCCTGTGTAGTACTTACATTTAGGAGCATATTTTAAAGAACACCAGATGGTCGAAGCTTCCGGAGTCCTCCACTACGGCGTGCCTCATACTGATATCGTGGCTTTGGCGCGCAAAATACTAGACGTTATTATTTGGCTTGGCTGAAAAAAAAGAACGTGCCTTCTCAGGCCACCGACCCAAACGAACAACAAACAAGAAGTACCTGGCAGAACGAACTGGCCACTGGCCAGCCTAATGCACCGCGACGTCCAACCCAAGGAAAAAAAAAGAAGAAGAAACAAACAACACGACGTTATTTCCCTTCCAGCCATGTTTATTCACTCCGAACTACACCCCCTGTTTTATTGCTGCCCCCTCGTTACCAATATTGAACCAACAAATTTATTAAAAACTGCATCGGTGAAACGGGCCAGTACTGTGCCAGGTTTGAACAGTCTGTCGCGCTTCTCCGCAGCGGTCAATCACCATTAATAAATTGTTGAACAAGCAAGGATTGCTACGTTGTAGCGAAGATCGCCGTCATACCATACTCAGTGAAACTACTAACCTTTCAGTTCCAGAAGTTCCAGAAAAGAATGAGGATAAAGACGGTCTGTGTGTATGTCGGTGGGCAAGGACTGAATCACTGAATTGAGCTGGAATAAAGATGATCTTGCGAAAAAAACGCTAAGAGATGCTCTCCCATTTAAACAAGACATAAGTTCAGGAGAAGATGGATACTTGAGGTGAATATCCTTGGAGTCGCTGGAGCCAACGCTTTCACAAGTGGTCTTGTCTTCTTGAAGGCAGCTACTTAAAAGGCCATGCCCATTTATAAGTACAATATGTTTGTCACTGCACATAGGTTACAATAAGTGCAAAATGTTTGCACAAATGTTCTTATGTGACTTAGAGGGCCAAGTCGAGTTTACTGAGTTTCTTTGTATACAACGTGTCATCGTTAGTTATATGTATTACCAACATCTGGAGGTCCCATTGCTACGAAAACTGGCGGGGAGACCTTTTAATGCTGTAAAACATGTATGTGAAGTGCCGAGTGCAGCATGAGAAAAAAAAAAAGAATAAATGAACAGAAAGCTTATAGAAATGCTAGAGAAAACGCAAGACAGACAGACAAAGAACTTTATTTGGGTCCTGAAAAACGCAAGAGTAAAAAAAAAAGAAAGCAAGAAAGTGGTATAGCATATAAATATATTATTATACAATAGTTAGTGTAAGCTAAAAAAAAATTCTGGTGGAAATCTTCATGGCGCAGGCGTCACGAATTTAACGTAACAAAATCGATAGAACAAAATCTTGAAAGATAAAGAAAGGTCGTGCGCCTGTTTGGACAAATTTTCATCGTCAATGGTATAGAGCGATAGGCCTGCGCAGGCGAGGTGTTTTGGGACAATTAAGAAGCACATCTTTCAAGGACATCCGTATGGAATTCCGTAGTAGCTTCGTGCTGCAAACACCTTTCGCGAACCGTAATGCAATTACTCCAAACTTCGGGTCTCTGCAGAACTGATTTGCCACATTTTTATGTGAGTATAGCATGCCCCTGATCTGTACGCTGTAACACTGCCACTGTGTAGTAAGGCGTTGTTGTTGTTACTAATTATTGCTTAGATGGGCTTATGTTAAGTGAGATTAGGAGTGTATGTCAGGAAGAAGAAGCAAATTCAGCTAGTCCTACGCCGTGAAAACTATCGAACAGCGAAGCTGTAATCATGATGATGATAATGGTTACTTTCGATGCAAAAAGTCATCCTTATTTTCTTGTATTTATTTAAAGAAAATTATCAGTATCGTCATCATTTCGTTTTATTTATTTCGTTAGTCCCTCCCCTTCTAGACACGTGACCGGCGTGACGCTACTACTACTACTACTACTAGTATTAGTGGTACTACTACTACTACTACTACTACTGCTACTAGTGCTATTACTACTACTACTACTACTACTACTACTACTACTACTACTACTACTACTACTACTACTACTACTACTACTACTACCACTACTACTACTACTACTGCTACTAGTGCTACTACTACTTCTACTGTTGCTTCTACTACTACTACTACTACTGCTACTACTACTACTACTACTACTACTACTACTACTACTACTACTACTACTACTACTACTCTAAAAAAAGAGTAGGTGTGACTCCCTTCGGAGTGTCCTGACTTGCCTCGTATATGACTCTCTTTAAGGAGGCGCATTAACTCTCGTGTGGGTCACTTGACTCTCCGAAGAGAGTACAACGATCTACAAAGAGAGTTGGCGTGCCTTTTTAAAGAGAGTCATATACGTGGCAAGTCAGGACACTCTGAAGGGAGTCAAAGGACTCTTTTTTTCCTTAGAGCGTACAACTACTACAGCAGTACTACTACTGCTGCTACTACTATTACTACTGCTACTGCTACTGCTACTACTTCTACTACTACGACGACGACGGCACAGTGTAGGCTAAGACAGATTCGCCGTATAAGCTAGCAAGCTACGAGGTCAGGGTAAAAGGCCATGGCTGTACGTGCCGCGTCTCCGCATATTTATGTCTAATTTGAATATCGGTCATCCTCGAAAGACTGACGGTAAAGCGCGTTATCTATACTTCGAGTCATCCGGGAGAAACTACGCTGAAGGCTTCTAAATCTGCCTTCCAAAAACGCTTAATAAAAAAGCAAAAACAAACACCAAGAACATACCTTTCGGAGTAGAAAGGTGATTAACTCTGAACTTCAACCTTCACCCATTTCACACGAGTGCTGTCGGGGGACAGTTTATGTACCCTTTAAAATACGTCATTCACCAAAGTTTGCCCTAGTTCCACCGACTTCATCTAGATAAACTCCACGCTCGGCTACCTATCTAACTCTGTCGTGGCCATTCCTGTATCTCGTCTGCGTATCTCGGTCAATTACCCTTCACGGAGTCACTGAGCTCTCGCTAAATCCCCCGTACAGGCGCCGAAAATATTGACCGTGCCAAAGAGGCGTAAAAACGGTGCCCTTCAAAATAGGAAAAGAAACGTTGTCGCAACCTGTTCGCACGTCGTTACTGAAATTTAGGTCAAGCCCGTGGCAACTGCGGTGTGGTGGGGTGTGGTGAGACTTTGCAGCGGTTGACACATTGAAAAACTTAACAGTGTATTGATTCACCAGAACCGAGATTCAGCGAGAATCTATACTATGTAGCTAAGTCGGATAATAAAACTACCGTAAAGACAAGAAATGAGGGAGATAAGGCATACTCTACAGGATCCCGTTTTGTATATCAGGGTACTATACACGCGATGTCTCTCTTTCCCACACGCCTGACACGATTTCCAGATGAACTCATCCGCGCGAGTTTAACGGTGTCGTAAAAAAAGTAGAGTAGTAGATAGCGGCGGTATGCGTGGGAGCAATAGCGGGGGCGCGAAGCTATCGAGTGCAGTAGAGTCGTTGTAAACGGTCCATAGAACACCGATGCTGGCAGCTGACCTAGATTTGGCATTCCCACTGCTTCGCTTCTTTTTTTTTATGGCTGATGAAGTACGCTGCCGCTAGGCGTCTCTGATAGCGTAATGTCGGTGCATGGGTTGTCGCTTTCTTGACTCTTGTTCGTTTGTTTAGCGTTGAATTACCAGCCCATTCAGCAATCCACCCTTCTGAGTCATATTACGCGGTGTCCGTGTAGCTCTACAGCATGCTCCTACAGCAATGACACGTAGAGATAGAGACAGAAGAAAGAGTGAGTTTTATGGCTATAAATAAACTTGCGCAATATGTTTCTGGTTGCGACACTAGAGAGGGGATCGATCGAGAGCTCATTTGTTTTGACATAAATTGACATTATGACATAAATGGGAAGGAAATAAAGTGGATGAAAAATCAACTTGCCCTGGTAGGGACCAAACATACAACCTTCCGACAACGCGTTCGATGCTCTGCCATTTGAGCTACAGCGGTGGTTGCTTTCCCACCAACTTTATTGGGTACTTATGCTTTGCGTAATCCTGAAAGTATTAGTCAGCGCCGCTCGCAGCCATGACGGCGAGTGCGGAACACTCTTTTTGTTGCCAGCTGGCGTCGCGTGGTACGTGATTTCATCACGGGTTGGAAGCTGCCCAAAAAACTCACACGGTCTCTTATGCATCCGCATCAGTTGACTCGAAGGCGAAACCCATCTTCATTTTTTCTTCTAAGTCTATGTATTGAACCTCCCGCGTCCCCCTCCGAAAGCTTTCTGCAAACAACGTAGTTTTGCAATACCTCCAAGATCGGAGGCATGGCAAGCTTTCTGCACCTCATCTTGTTTTGTAGTGCCTCCGGGATCGGCCCACTTTTTACCAAGCAATGATGTCACGCGATGACGTCATCATGTGCCGACACAGTGACGTCACGATGACGTCCCAAATTTTGGTTATCTGTGATGTCATGATGACGTCATACGGCGACGTCATCACGTGATGGTGATTTCTTGCATCCCTCGTGTTGACGCCGCCGACGGGGGACGACGACGCGGGACGCCGGCCAACTTTCGCTTTTCATGACGCATCTAAGGCTTTTGCCTTAATAAAACCTCGTATACTACCTAAGGACATCAAGTCTGCCGGAACGAGACTCTCGGTATGAATGAAAGAAAGAAGGGGTATTAGTCGAAATAGGGGGGATGATCCTTTCCATTTATGTCATAATTACTCTACTACAGTTAAAACATACAAGTAATGTCCCCGATACCTCCCTTAGCTTCGTTGTCTGTTAGTTTAATTTGGTTGCAACACTGTCGCACAGCAGCAGGAGTCCACCCCACTAGTTCTGGAGGGAAACTAGAACGTGAACTGAACTTGTGTACGCCCCCCCCCCGCCGCACACAATTTCAGCGGGGTAGTGTCATCCATAATGACACTACCCCCGTGAACTCGTGTGCGGGGGGGGAGGTAGGGAAGGGCCGAGGTAAAGCTCACTGGTTAAAGAAGAACGGAGACACCGCAAGAAGCAGACACTAGATCAGGAATGCTATCATAAGCACATTGCAGACTTCAATACTCGACATGCACATCACGTCTAACTTTCGGTAATAGCAACAAGAGGGTCTTCTACTCAGTCTTGTCTACTAAGTCTTCGACCCCTTGGCCACCATGTAACTTGATATATATATATATATATATATATATATATATATATATATATATATATATATATATATATATATATATATATATATATATATATATATATATATATATATATATATATATATATATATATATAGGCCTTGGCTACCACGTAATTTATATATGAACGGAAGGGATGACCAAACGTTTAGAAAATATTCGTTCTCATCAGATACATTGTGAAGCCACAGCAAAGTTTGTTTTCAAACCTTTGTATTTATCATGTAAGCCGCGGTGAGCTCTCCTGAGGTTTTTTTTTTGCTTCTCTTTTGCATCCTACGTATTTCTGCCCGACAGCACACTTCGCGCCTTGCCAGGCTACAGCCCCAAGAGTGTTAGTATAATGCAATAACCACCAGCAACCAACCACCCGCGATAGTGAAGCTCCACGCAGCATATATAGATTGATCGAGGTCACGCCTGTATCGCTCTAACGAGAAAATAAAAAAACACGAGACGAACCTTCTCCCACCAATGCGAGAGTTTCGCAGCGTACTGTAGAGTGAATTGGCGGCTGTTTCAAGGCAAGAATAGGCACGCGTGCCCGTAATAAAAAAAATCGGGGCCAATCGTGCAAGGCCTCGTCGAAACACTCAAAACAAGGTTTACAACTTTTGGGGCTTATCGCCTTCTCTAGCGATAACGTCCATTTATCTTGCGGGTCTCTACTTTCTTCGACGCTTCGCTCCCCAGCACTTTCAGTTCACGAATGGCGTGCTTGTTATAAGCGTGACACGACATTCTTGATAAAAAAAAGTTGCTAGCACCGAGTTTTTGGAGTGAAGAAAACGAGAACAAGATGGATGATGGTTATTGCACGGGAAAAGGGACGCCCGGGAGGGTAAATTGCTTTTGTTCCTGTTTATTTACGCTTAATACCTTAGATATTTTTGCCCTTCGTTCGTATTATCCGAGCGTTCGAATAAAGCGAGAAATTTGGGATGCTTAACCGCCCCCATTTTTCTTGCAGACACGCGAGTTTACTCACCTCCAATAGTTTACTGTACTAAAGAAATCCGTTTTTAAAAATTCTTTTACCGTATCAGTACTGGCGCATAAACTTTTGTGTATACATTACCTGCATTTTTCTGGCTCTGTATAGCTGAGGCAAAGAAAAAGAAAGAACTCAGAACAATTGAACGGCAGGCAGATTGAATCCATGTATATTCAACGCGGATCAACTTCAGTTCGCGGAGTATTGTGATTCAAATATCCACTTAAATGAAGGCGCTACTGTGTTCGACTGCATATTTCGCGTGGAGTGTGTTTAATTAGAATTGATGGAGTAAGCCTCCAGTTGATTTCGGTCACTGAATGAATTGTTCATGCTTATTTATTTACTTATTTATTTTATTTATTTTATTTACAGATACTGCAATCCCCATGGGGGATTTTAGCAGTGTGGAAATACAACATATCATGGAACCAATGCAGGCAACAAAACAAAATGATGGATGCAGTCAGTTATTCACTCTCATTAGGCAGGCACCCGACCCAAATGACGCTTTGGCAAGTGAAGTCGGGAATATGAGCGTTCTAGGTTTGCCACAATTCGCGCAAAAAATTGCCTGATTAAAAAAAAAACAAACAAACATATATATTATATACATATAGAAGCACGATGTGTTAAATTACTAGTTTCGGTTCATTACAATGTAGTGTGTAGGACATTCGAGTAAAAACATAATACGTCATAACTCTTAACTCAATTGCTTGTTGCGTTGTCTCCTGTGGCAGGCAGCACACTGCAACTCCTTGAGGTATGTCTCTTGACTAGGCGCACATAACTCGCACAAAATATTGACATACATGTTTAAATAAGTCAGACAGTTGTACTAAATGACATTTAAGCATAATCATTTTAATGCATATATCGCAAAATAGATAAACGTAAGGCTCAGATCCCACAAGGCATGTCCACTGAGAGGAATTTCTCTGGACGGCACATGCTTCAATTAAGACACGACTTCCTGGTTACACGATGGGTTAAACCACTCATCTACTTAAGTTAGTCATGTGCTGCTCACAATGAGATTTTGTTAGAGGGGTAAATGACGCAGCAGTGAGCAATACCGAAGATTCGGCATATTTTTTTCTAGCACTATCATTACTTTGCGAACTCGTTCCCCAGTGGGTGTGCCTTTAAGAATACAGCATGCTCGAGTTTGAGCAGTGCAATTTAAGCGCTAAAGTGTACTCTTATAAAGTTGATTAGTGTTGTTTTAATTTTTATATAATATTGTGTACTGTAGATGTTCCCATTCTACACCATGCGCCGGATTATTCATAGAGGCGGACATTGTTTTAACAAAAAAAAAAAAAACGCGAAAACTTGTAATTCACAATGTACAAGATGGCCACGAGCATTCTTGCAATCGCTTTAGAGCATTTTTCGCAATTAAGAGGATTAAAATGAAGAAACAGCGTATTTTTTCCCAAAGTTTTTCAGAGCGCTCTTGCGTGAAATTGAGTTTCCACGTGCATGCAATTCAATGCAGGTGTAATTATTTTTTGTGCAATTAAAGCATCTATTCATCATCGGCTAATGCGCGTGGCCTGAAGCGCCTGAGCTCACGTATGTCATTAACATTGCGAAGCTACAAACGAAACACACACACACACACACACACACACACACACACACACACACACACACACACACACACACACACACACACACACACACACACACACACACACACACACACACACACACACACACACACACACACACACACACACTCACTCACACACACACACACACTCACACACATACACACGCACTCGCACACACACACACACACACACACGGCGAGATGTTTTATAACGTTCCGGTGGGGTCAACTTTAGCGGAAATGACGAAGGGCATCGTGAAACATTCAGCTAGCGGAAGCCTACTTTAAGCCCTACTTAGGTCGACTTCACATGCAAGACTAATCGCCAAAGGAGCTTAAAATTTTAATCGCATTATTGAAATCCAGGAAAGAGTTTCATGGGTGGAACTATATGTATACGTTTATCCGTTTTTAGCGCAAAAGTAAAAGAATGAAATAGAAGCATTATATTAGGAATAACAATTTGGCTCCTTAAGCATTGGTCAATCTTACAATCTGCACTCTAAGAAAAAAAAAGGTGTCCTTTGTCTCTTTTCTTGCTGCACATGTGACTCTCACATGTATAACTCTCTTTAGAGAGGCACGTTTACTCTTTTATGAGAGTCGTGGGATGCATAACTCTCTTTAAAAAGGCACGCTAACTCTCTCTCGGAAAGTCGTGCGTCCCACGTCTCAGTGCAGCTTCTAGCTCATCCATAGAAAATGGGCACTTCATGCGGAGATCACGTGAGAGCAATGGGTGGTCGAGAGCCCCCGTCCTTGCTTTCGTGGAACTTGACTTGCCGGCTGTGCTTCTACTCTCTCCGTCGTGTGTGGAAATAATACGAGCTCTCTCAATTTGAATACTGATGCTTTTGCAGTCAGTATCGCTATAAATTGTTCGTAGTGTCAGGTATTTCTACAGGTGAAGTAACTGCGTATTCGTCTGCAAGTAAATAGATAAACTGCGTTGTCAAATGTACCCGCAAGTGTATTGCAGTTCCATCTAGCCTTACTTCCCTATTTCATTTTTTCCTCACAATATGAAAACAAGAAAAAGTTCACAGACAACGCAGTTACTGGAATGAGAAGGAACCGACACGATGGTGCAGTTGCAACAGCGAATATGCCAAGCATTAGCCAACAATATTCAAGATTTATCATAATTTAGTCAAAAGTAACCATTATTGTTCGTCGTCTAGTAACAGACGACACTGACAATGAGTTAGCCAGCCCTACCCTACATTAGCAATCATTTGGCCACTTTTAATCCAACATTAGCGAGCATTGGCCAACATTAGACAGCTCTGGCCGGCGTTTACCGTTTGTTAACATAAACAAGCCAATATTAGGTAGCGTTAATTAGTGCTGGTGCTATGCGAGTATGTACGGTAGTTGAATTCTGTCAGAAGTTCTCATCGCACGTCATTGCAGAATGCGGGTGGAAAAAGACCCTGACCATCTTGTCTTAAAGGGACACTAAATAGAAACAATGAATCGGTTTAGATCGATAAATTGTGCTCTGAGAACTGTAATGTCGTTAATTTCGCCATCTTAGGTTTATTATTAGAGAAGAAAATCAAGTTCGAAGTTTCATTTTTAAATTTCGCGCCGAAATCTCCCCGCGCGACGTCACGGATTTCAAAGTGTATTTATCGTACTTTGGCGCCCATTGGCTGAACAAAATTACCCCAAACTTGGTGTGTTAAGTCTATGGCCCCCTCAGAGGACAATGTACTTCATTTTTACCTATTAGGAACTACGTAGTCCCTAATAGGCTCTGTCAAAACATGTGACGTCACGGCGAATGGTGCAGAAGATCCAAGGTGGCGTCGTCACCCTCATTTTGTTTTTGCGCGTTTTCTCGCTTACTAAGCGCCTTCTTGCAGCAAGCGTGGTGTTTTTGGTATCGTGAAAGAGTACTGTACTAGTATGAGAAAAATCGTTTTGCTCTTTAGTGTCCCTTTAAAGAAAGATAGTAATACTGGAAAGAAAAGAAGGAAGGAAGGAAGGAAGGAAGGAAGGAAGGAAGGAAGGAAGGAAAGCAAGACAGGAAGAGGAGAAAGAAAGACAGAAAGAAAGAAAGAAAGAACAAAAAAAAGGAAGATTTGTTATAGAAAACGAGACTCCATTCACGACACTGAAGAGATTACTTTTCGGGCCTGTTTCAACGCTCAACCAAGTGTGCTTTCATTCGTTTAAACCGTAATGAAGGGGTTTTTCACTGTCCGGCCGAGACACGAACGAATGCTTCGAGAGAATCCATTGTCCCGACTTCATGCTCTAGCGTGGAGTCTCCACCGAGCATTTTGAGGCCCTCTCAGCGTGGGGCTGCTGCTCAGTCCAGCGAATTCTACGCTGAGGAAATCTGCTCGAAACCCACAATGCGATCTCGCCGCTGTGCGCGATCCCGCTGAAGAGTGATGGTTTGCGTTTGCCGAAACATTTCTTGTAAACCCAGTTCAGTTGTAGTAAAGATAACTGTGGATTGCGTGCAATATGCGGGTGGTCTGCCACTAGCAGTGTGAGGTTGTGTGGCCGAGAGGTTATAAAAAATTCCATTGTGAGCATTCTCCGCGACTGACTGAGCGTCGAGTTGCGAAACCCCGGGTTTAACAAATGCGACCGGAAAAGCTTTGCATGTAGTCTGAGGCTGCGCTCTAGTGTACACTATTTTCTAGACAAGCTTGCTTCAAGAAAAAGATATGGTTAGCGTAACGTTCCCGGAAGCAGAAGATGGCTTGATTAACAAGCAAAACGCACTTTAACCTTGCAAAAAGTTGTACATACAAGCTTAATATCGTTTTGGAAACCATTGGGTTATACCAATGGATATGTAGAGGCTGCATGGCGGTCCACTTGATGATTATGATTTTATGTTATAATTTTCTGTGATGTGACGTCGTACGCAGCTTCTTATCCTATTTCTTTTCTAGATAATTCTATTGGTAGTAAAGCTATAGGTCATGTTTCGATGAATAGAACCTTCACCAAACGCTAGAAAAAGAGTATGCTGAAATGTCTTGCCACTAAACAAGCTGTGTACCTAAAACGGCAATGGGCGAGTGAAATAACGTCTTACAGTCGTACAGTAAGAAAGAAGTACCGGAAGTTACTTCTTTCTTGAAAATTTAAGCATAATTCTTTAATAAATTTTTCTACTTTCCTATTCTGTCCCCCCAATGGCAACAGTTCTAAGTCCTCTAACTTAAAACCTCGTCCCTGACTTGGCGATTCTTCATCGCAACACCTTCGCCTATTCTGCGTAGCCGAAAAGCTCTACATAAAAGCCTATTCAGCTCCTCTGAAAACTTTCTTCTATAGGCTCTGAATACATTCTATCTATTGACTCTAAATGCGGCAGTCTGAAAGGTCTTCAGAGAAGCCTGTTCAGCTCCTGTGTCAACTTCCTTCGAGGCTCTGCAGTACATTTTATGCCGACTTGTTTCTTGTTTCTTGTACAAGAAAACAATAAAAGACATTTTGAAACTGAAATTGAAAATTGTGTGTTTCATTTTTTTTTTATGGACACTCACGTGCATAGTTTCGTACGCCATTTTCGTAAGTATGGACTTGCACTGGTGCGGCTTGCATGAATTCACTAGAAATATTTCAGGCCCTTGCAATTCCTTTTCTTGATCGTTTTTGCATTCACAAAATATGAAAATACTTTGTTGAGTGGCTACTTATTTATCGAGCTCGCATATTCCGCCTTTTTTAGCAAAATAAGCGAAGTTCATTCGAATATATTAATGTGTGTTGTATGACATAATTTCGAACTTGTGTGCGCAGTGTTTCCGTGACTGTAGCAGAAGAGAAATGTCTAATAATCTTCATATTTTTGCCGATAGAGAAATTGTCACGCCTTCGCTGTGGCCACGTATTTAAAGAGCATAGCGCACAAAACTATGCGTCGTATGTATTTCTTGTAATATGCCTCAGCTACGAAACGGAATACTAGTAGGGTAAAAATAATTTGAGTAGAAGCAACTCAGGTCATTGTCTATGCATATGCGGGAACATCATTGCTTTGACTTTGAATGAAGGGAGCGTTTCTGTTGCAACAGTTAATATAGTACATTAGCTGAAATAGCCAACAATAGGAAATAATTACTGTAGTTTGGACAAGATTAGTTAGAACTAGCCGACGTAGTTTTTCTTTAGCAAAAACCAGCTAATATTAACAATTATGCCTGTGTTCCAATACTCTCCGTAGACGGCGAAATAGGCGGTTATGCGGACAGCGGCCATCCCAAGCACGATTCCAATTCTGACGTCGCGTACAAGATAGACAGCATCAGAGACAACTACGGAGCAAGCTACTCTGCTGCCCAAACAAGATGGCGGCTGAACAGAATGTCTGGATCTCCCGCAGATATGGTCGTCTGCCTACAAGCAGACACTTCCTCGCGTGCTTAATGCAAGCTACGTTCAGTTTTCCCGTTTTTCATAGATTACAAACTCGAAAGAAGTTCAAGAAATAACAGTTCTGTTTGATTCCCTTAGATACCTCTTGCAGACGCTAGGTGGCGTCACGTCGCATAGACGTCACGCGCAATTGTTCCATTACTCGGACAAACTGGGGACCGATGCTCTCTCTTAAATTGACTGTCAACGTGGACTGTCTGCAATGCTGGCCAGAATTGGAACACATCAGATTTAAGAATATTTAGCTAACACTGAGCCAGCCTGAGCTATGATTATCCATTATTTAGCCACTTTTAGCTAAAGCTTGCCGACCTTAGTTATTGTTAACAATAACTAAGGTCGGCAAGCTTTAGCTTTAGCATTGCCTGTAGCATGTGAGAGAATACGGTAGTCGAGGACACCATCGCCTGCGTTTCACCGTTCGCGAATCATGAAAAGAGGCGGGGGGAGGGGTGTTCGCTTAGACGTGTGCTCGCATATAACAGCAAATAGAAAGGTAAGACAAAATGCTGAGGACAGGTAAGATGTGGTAGCGAGGTAACGCACGAAGCGCAATTTCGACGCGTCGGCCAATTTCGACACTGTCAGCGGTTGCTTCAGTTCGTTACTTCAACAATACGCTTTATTAAACTCGCGAAAAGAACGAGGCACCGCGTTTTTTTTTCTGTTTGGTTTCTTGTATGAGAAGTTCTCATTAAGTGCTCAGAACGCTGTTGAAGGCTTAAGCGGAGACATAAAAATAAAATCTAAGTAACGCAAGCCGAAAGAAAGGTATGCGAGAAATTTTTTTCACAAGAGCTTTCCTTTTCTCTTTCGGCAACTGGCAACTGTGGAGAAACACTTACTAAAGCTTTGAGGACGTGACGAGCGAATAAAGAAGGAGCTTTACTGGAACGTCCACGGGGTTTGGAAAAGAAGCACTATTTGGAAAACTTTGCTGACAGGTAACCAAAAGTTCCTTTTAAGTGCTTGCGTAAGATGCGTGGAGGACGGTTAACTAAAAACCTGAACGGCAAACCTGAAACCTGAAAAATGAACGGCAACAAGAAAACTTGTGCTGCTCCAGAGACCTGAAGTTCTAAAGATTATGAAACGCATTTCGAAGTCTTCAACTCTAGCCTCAAACAAGAAAGTGGTATGCGCCCTAAAGCAGGCGCGAAGTGTGAATTTTTCAGTAAACGCGGCATTGACATTCAGCGAACTTGCATCATCTTCGAAGGAATGTTCTTGAACAGAGAAATAAACGAAATAGCAAACAGAAGGATGTCTTCGGAACTGAAACGTTCAACCGCAGTTGAGTTTCAAACTCTTGTCGCGTAAAATGACATGGTTTGCGGAGTACTCGTCTACTCATGAGACGCCAGATCTGCGCTCAGAGTGTCCAGTGCATGCATCATGCTCTGGGCCGACATTTCGTGCCGGTTGTTTGAGGAGTACTCGGATGAGTTTCTTACACCCCTGTCAGGCGGCAAATCTAATGCCATTTACATTGAATGTAATGATTTTTAGGCGAAAGCCTTTAATGTCTCATACTCGCGGTGTCCGTCCGTCCACCCGTCCGTCCGTTCCTGCCCTGGCATGGTGCCAGCTGTGGCCTTTCCCCCTGGAACTCTCTCAGCAGTCACGTGATGGCACAGCGGCACATCGCAACAGTTGCGCGTTGCTACTGCCAACGCGCGTTGCGCAACTGCTGCGCAACGCGGCGGCGGCGTCCAGCGGTGGCGTCCGTCCGTCAAAGCGCAACAGGCAAGAATGTGGATTTCCCCGATACCATGGCACAGTCATCCGAATGGCCACAGGCTTTCGACGAACACACTTTGGAATTTACAAATTGTCCTTCAAGTTTTTCGATTGGCTCTTGGCTTAACTGGGAACTTGACTTCATTTATGTCGTACAGCTGTGGCCAATTGTGGAAAACTGCTGCGCTTATATTCTTGGAGCAGCTCTTTAGTGACAACACATTATTTTCAAGGATACATGCATGTTACATACAAGTCTTGATCGATTTTTTCTTTCTTCCAAAGCCACGGCTCAGAAGGGCTAAGGTCATGGTCATCATTTTAAATTGACATTTGTTTTCGTCGTGTGACAGTAGGCAGGTAAAAGGATATTAAGTTCACCTAATGTCTTTTGTTGTAAATAAAGTTAGATTTGCCGCGTGATAGGCGTATTAACGACCGCAGTAAACGGATATGCCTTGTCTGTCTGCAACTAGTATCTTATCAGCAAGTATATTGCGCCTGTGTTACTGAAGGGTCAACACGGTTATAGGCTCGCCCTGGATTCGTGAATATCGGAAAGTAGCTGCACTCTTAAAACAATAGATAGTACCCTAACGTCAGGCACATGTTTGGATGGACAATTCTTTTATTCACATACCTTAAAGGCAATTTCCGGGTACAACATAGGGGGTTGACCACCTTAAGTTCTTTGATGTGCACCCAAATTTTATGTGCACCCACGGGTGCTCTTGCATGTCGACGCTATCAAAATGACACCGGCATTGTATCCATGACCGCGGTCTCAGCCGTGGAATGGCGTAATTACTGAGTTTCAGCGGCGAGTTTTCCGAAAATATGCAGCTGTTCTGTGAACGACTACATCCACATTTAACGTGATTATGTAGTACAATTATGCAAGTGTTTGGGTGTCGCACGTGCACAGTAGTGAGAGTACTGTTGCTTCGCGAATGTTAAATCTTGCACACGACAGCATACGACATCATAAGACAGCCCGGGCCCCTGAAGTGCGCCGCACTTAGCATGAATTTTGCACTGACTGCTACATTTCTTGCGTAGGTCTCTGGTAAAAACGAAAAGAAATAAACATTGACTGTGCAAAGTAAAATGGGAAGATGATTAGATGCGGACCACAGAGTTTTCCACAGAACGAGATGTTTGTTTTACGTTATCAGCGGCTTCGACTGTAGCGAGGAGTAGACGCGGGAAGCGGTGTAGCTAAGACTCTTTAAGACTGTGTTTTATAACAGCTAGACGTGGATGTGCTTAACCCATAAATGCCCAAACCCAGAAAAAATGACAAAACAACTATTTTTTTTTACAAAAAGTGTACTTCTACTCTCAAACGAAAGCGCAAGTTCTTTATTTACTGCCAGGTAAACGCAACACCGTTTTTCAAGCTGTCGAATACATATAGGACACTGGGCATTGGGGGTGCTATGTGCGGGTATGGCAAGCCTTGAAACATATTTCACGTGCACACCGACATTGCACTTCTTCCTCTCCATGACGTCTTTCGTACAAAGCACGCATTTGCACGGAGAAAGCGGTCGGCACGTGGCAGCATGAAAAGCAAGCCTTGCACACGTTGAGAATGAGGCCTGCTTGATCTGCTGTAGGTGGCGCTAGTCATCAGCTAAAGAAACAGCGATGTTAGAGTGCATCAAAGAAGCGTCCTACATGTAGGACACTGCGCATATACGGATTAAGAACGCGAGTAAACATCGCCCATCGTTATTAATTAACGCAGACGCCACGATGACTAGAGACCCGCTAAGTGTGCGGAAGTTCTGCGGGCTAATTGCACAGCAAGGCTTCAATGAACTGTTACGGGTGACGTCTACTAAGCTCCTTATAAGGAATTAGCGAGCATGAGGAGACGGAGTTACGCCTTCATGAGAAACTAATCTTGCGACGGCTGTTTTGTTTGGTGCTTTCGCTGGAAGCACGCTTTAATGTAATTCATCCAGCCTTCCGCGCGCGCACCCCCCCCCCCCACACACACGCACATACACACGCACACACACGCGCACACACACACACACACACACACACACACACACACACACACACACGCACACACGCACACACACGCACACACGCACGCACACACACACACACACACACACACACACACACACACACACACACACACACACACACACACACACACACACACACACACACACACATGCATACATTTGCATCTATAGACTATTTTACGGGTGGGTTTCGGCGCCGCCATGCTGGGCTGTTAACCTTGCCGTGTTTTATCTTGAACAACTAAGCGAACAGTGTTACGGTGGGCGTATACACATGCAAACGGTTGGGTTGGTGCATTCGACGTTTCTTGACTTTATCAGTTCACGTCAGGGGATACAAAAAGACATGGCTGATCCCTCTGTCATAGGAATCGGTATAACACGAAAGTGAAACGTGTCTTCACAGGCGTAGTTGAGCGTTTGTAGTGCATTATTTCGCCCCAAGCGCGAAGGAATGAATACTACAGCATGAAATTGTAATGTTACGCGAAGAACGGCAAGCCGCTCGAAACTTGCAATGCGCTGCTCAAGCAGAAAGGACGCGCGGAACGAACATACACAGGACGAGCGCGAACTGTCACAGTTGTAACTTATTTCTGTGTGAGCAGCGCGTCCTTTCGCAAAAGCGGCCGCTGCAGTGAGCGAGGTGACCTTCGTGCTCTCAACGGAAACTTGCAGGCAGAGCGAAAGACGTACAAACCACCAAGATCACGAGATAAGCGCCCGCACGAGCGACCACGCCCTGTCGAGGCGCACGCTAATCCGCGTGGGGGACGACTTTTAAAGCACGCTCTTCGAGCCCTTCGCGCCATCTCGCAAGTGATAACGGAAACACGCTGTACGGCCGATCTCTGAGTACCGCCACCGGCAAATGGCGTACATAAATAGCTCGCCGTTAGCATAGCAGAGAACATGCCGTCTGTGGCGGAGTCGTTTTGCGCTGCGCGCTGGCGATCGAGAGGTCGTATGTTCGACTCCCGGTGACGAATTCTTTCTTTTAAGTTTTTTCTTTGCCATATGTTAGGCTTTATATTTTACAACGTCATATCAGTGATGGAAATGCGTCAGTGGAGCCGTGGTGGACCCCGGCATAAAACACTTTCGTGTTAAATTAAGAAAACATTCGTTTAACAGCCCATGATGGCGGCGCCCATATGCCTTACGTAACATAGTCTATACACTGTTAGGTAGTTTAACACTGCAAGAGAAATGATGCTGAAGGGCTTAATATCAGATAGTATGTCACCAATAGTTAGAAAGAGGGGAAGATCGATGAACTATGGTTAGTGGAAAAAGTGGAGGCTTTTATGACAGTTATATTTACATAAAGCCTATCGGCTATCTTGTATCTGCAAGCAGGCGTGCCCGCTATTTCTTCATAAGATGCTTCCGTAACGAAAAAAGCGGGACTTTCAGACGAGCCAACACCGAAGTTTTCCTATTGTAATAGATTTAATGCTCTCTTAGAGGAGCATGGTTTGTTGCTGCTTTGATGCTGTTAAGTTGAAAAAATAGTGTTGGACCGCTCTTAATGCATGTTCCATACTTATATTGTACTTTGTATTGCCGTAAACAAAGGATACTTCATATTTGTTAATAGAACCTGTCACAGATCACCACCGTGATTGTTAATATAACCAGTTTACCAGCGCCACCATCATCACCGCTATTGCCACTAGCTCTACTGTTATAACCACCAGCAGCACCACTACAACCATTTCCTTACTGGGAATATAAAGCTTTTACGACTAGCGTATTTATTTATGTAGAAACATAACTGTTGATTTCTTTCGTACTTTTCTTGACAGAATTGTCTGTCGCTTATTGGTGCAGCTTGTCGCAAGTTGCTCCGACATGGTTAATTCGTAAATCAACGTAAATCAAAGTTTATGTTGATTGCTTTGGTGTTTTCCTCGGCTTCGTTCAGGTTTGGCTTCATATTGATGCTGCGGAGACGGGGCGTCTCAGTTATCTTGATTATTTTCGCCACTGGCATACATCTGCGATAAATGGTTCTTTATTAGATTTTTTAGAGCGCAGCTCTTAGGCGCCCGTTCCTGCATTGAGCGGCGTCGGTGTCGGCGTAACCGATAGAGCGAACGAGGACGAAAGAGAGCGAGTGCGGAGTCTGTCGGTATCACGAGCCACTGGTCTCTAACCTCGCTTCCTTCCTCCGTCACGCGCGCTGGCCCCTCTGTTGAAGCTCGTGTGCATGCAGGGCTGGCACGTGCACTGCGGCTGGCTTTGGTTATCATAACGGGGCTGTCGGCGTTTCGCTTGGTTCGCGACGCCTCCAATACACAGAGTGGTGTGCGTAGCACTCCAGCGCTGGCAGTTTCTGTGGCAATACGTAAGGAATGCTACATTGCTACGACTTCGGAAAGCCAGAACTTCAAACACAGCTGGCCTTGCCCGAACACGAAGCTGCGATCAGAATTCGCATTAGGCAGTATCGCATTCGTCGGTGAGCTTTTATTGCTAGAAAGGGCGTACTTGATCAATGGTCAGTGCAGCAAAGGCACCTCCGCATCACTGGAAAATAAATCAAGGAAGACTTTGTGATATCAATTTACCAAGGGTTTCCTGGGAGGTTGTTTCTTCATGACAACGAAGAAGGAAGTGAAAGTACTGGTTTGAAGCGGATCAGTTTTTCATACGTCAAGACAAGACTTAACCTAACAGAAAATCGATTATCGTTATCTTCAAGAAGGCGGCGCCATCTAGGAGATTAACCCGCGAAAGTGGGTCAGAGAGTGAAGCTTAGACGCTATCCTTAGAGATTAGTGATAATATTCTTTGTTCATCCGGTCGGTCCCCATAAGACCGGTGGTCTAAAGCTGTCTTCGAGGCATCTGGACTTCTAAACTACGTTTAGTTCCTTCTCGATTTTCTTTTCACGACCCGATTGCCCTCTTCGCGATATTGCCGTTGTTCCAACTCGGTAACACGTTTCAAAGCCGATTTATTCTTCGAAACCTGCTTCACTCGCGAGTATCTATTTCCCTCTACCGATTTCTTTTTTTTTTTGACGTACTTCGGAGTTCTAACTTCGTGTCTTTTCAAGGCGCGGTTTTCGAGAAATTGGAAAACGGACACGAAAGCCCCCACAGGTCTGAAACAAGACCTTACTTAGCGGATTAGTTTGCAGTCGAAATAGAAGGAAAGAACGGAACTGTGCGAGAACACAAAGGACCAATGCCTTACAGGAACCCGAGGTTTTTTTTATTGCGTACTGCAAGCAATAAAATTTATAAACAAGATAACACTTAGCCCTTTGTGTAGGTGTTCCACAGAATTTTCAATTTCGCGCTGGCTGTTTCTATCCCGATTGATACCCGGTAGCTGGCGTTAACAATCCTGATATAATTGCTTTTGCTTGTTCTTAGAGCAGCCAATCAACTTGTTCTTCAGTTTCGAAAACTACAAAGAAAAGCCTAGAAGGGCTCAAGACTACGTCATAGGATAACCTGAACATGGGTTAGAGATAAGTGTCCTAGACGGAATGTCTAGCGGGTATAAAGCTTGCTATCAGATTGCTTCCGCATGAAACCACACTTTTTTGTAGTTTATGTCTTCAAGTATTACAGATTCCAGTGAAAAGCTTTGAAGTTAATTGAGGACTTTACATTTTTGCTGCGGTGCTGGTAACAGTGAAGGTGTACGTGGGGGTAATTCACCCTCTAACTTTAGCACCTGTGCTAAGCACGCTGTATCTAATGTGTGATTATGATTTTGCTACCGGCCTGCCTGAATTCGGAAACTGCGAAATGAGCTCTAATGCAAATATTTAGTGTTAATTAGTGCGAAAATAATAATTAACTCACGAAAGTACAATTAGTCTTGCAAATACTGCACACTAGTACTCGCACTCCTAGAGGGCAGTACTAGAGTACTAGAGTGCAGAGTACTAGAGTGCTAGAGTGCTAGAGTACTAGAGTGCCAGAGTGCAGTATTACTAGAGTGCTCTGCACTATAGTAATACGCACTCTAGTGGAAATACTGGCCACACATTCGTGGTATTCTACAACATGCCACGTAACTGCGCAGTCTATCACAGGATGCTTTGAATAGAATCACCTGTCACGTACTTTTGTTTATACAGCTTTAACTGAACACTAGTTTGCATCATTTATTTATGCTGTTAGCCCTTGAGTGTCCAAGGAAACTTACAATACATTCGTGCCAGCATAAACACTATAATCATGCACGACACACACCAGCAAGGATATCAAAGAAGCCTAACAATATTGCGTCGATATGCTAACGAAGGAAAGAAAGAGAAAGACAGAGGGCAGGGACGTTGACGAGTAGAGCGTCTGGTTGGCTGCACTGCAATGTGCTAACAAAACACTACACTTTCAAATAATCGTGCACATCGCTTATGATACACCTTGTTGAATGACAACAAATTAAAATAAAACTGTGGTTTAGTAGTGGCAACCATTTTCTTGCAGGAAAAATATGACAACCATTTACAAGATCAAAGTTACACTTATATAATGGCATTAGCTTCAGTGACGGTGGTGGTGATGTTGCTACAGGCAGTGTTGCCTGGCAGGCATGGTCGGTAATTTCGCCGCCTGAGCGACTCTTTCTATGCAGTGTTTCTCATTATATATCATTTAAGCCGGTCTCTCGCAGAAAACGCAAAAGAATACAAGCCACTTCCTTGCGAATCATTCGCGTACCTTGCGGAAACACAGCCTTTTCTCAGCAATGGCTGGGAAAAATGCGAAGCATTTCTTAGCGAAACCAAGGCACCTTGAGCGTTCCTATCTAAGTATCTATCTGTCTATCTAGCCGCTTACGTCTGGGTGCTCTCGTGATCGCGTCCTTACCTGGTGTAGACCAAACTTCGCATTGGAGGGTAAGATGATTTGACGAATATAACTATCTGGTCATGGCGTGAATAACGTGATAACCCTGTCGCGTACGACATCAAACACTTTCCTCCAGACACGTGTGGCAAATACCCGTTGACCACGGACCGCGGTGTACGGGTATGCGCCACAGGTGATCGACAGTTCATATCTACCCAGGAACGGCGAGAACAGACCTTGGTAATTGAAATGCGAGAGCCTTAAGACAAACCGACATCGGCAGCGTTCACCCGACGAATGCAAAGAATAAAAATTAGGATCCCAGCACGAATTGAACTCAAGCATTCTGCATGGCTGTCAGGTATTCTACCACAGAGCTGCGCCAGGTCTAGAAGCTGCTTTGGAACGTCAATTGTAGTTGTGTTGCGGGTTATCTAATTTTATAACAAAGCAATAAGCACTACACAAGTACTACTCTGATACAGGCGTCATGATAGGTCAACGTCAATTGTGGTTCCAGTGTTGGCTCCGCATTTATAACAGTCTAATAAACATTACATTTGTATTCCTATGATTCAGCACGCTATATTCAAGCGTTGCTCGACCCCGGATGAATACGCTAATGAAAACTACGTATGCTAAGCATCGTACAGTGAACACAGTTCAGTTACGTACCGTACAGTGCACTTCGTGTCGATAACACTGACGAACGTGAGTGCTGACGCTACGTCAGACCATAAGTTACCCTTTAAACGCCAGTGTTGTCGACGTGCCTGGTAAGCCCACCATGTGCACACAACTACTACGCTTACAAAAACATGTCGATGCACCTTGTAATGCTTGGTTAAACGCAAAAAATGCAGCATAGAACTACTCGCTGAGTGCGTCGCATGAAACCGATTCTCACAAGACGTGGAACCTGTCGAATTTTCTTCATGTCGTTCGTGAGTCTCTCCCTTTCAGGGCACCAGATGTAGTGGTCGATATCCCCAACTTCATTGCACTTAGTACACATTCACGGTGTTTTCAAGGACAATGCCTATGATCCCAGAATCTTAGTTGCGTTAAGGCACATTTATTGTATGTTTCCAGGTTATAAGGCATGGCACGATTCGATGATATTTTGGGGGTTATTTTTTCCTACGTCGACTGCACTAGAGCTGGGTGTTGTAACACGAGAAATTTTATTGCGCGCTCGTAGCTTGTGTCGGAAGGATCTGTGAACTCATTCGCTGGAAAAGTGCTTTTGTGATGCTAAAAATGATAAACAGCGCTGGAAGGACACAACGCAAGGAAGAAAGCGCGCAGATACAGCGCTGACTCCCCACTGTGTTGTGTCCATCGTGATCCGTTTAGAATTTTTAGCTTAGTATACCAACTCGCTCGAGCATCCGTTTTAGCTGTTCTAATGCTTTGTGCTTCTAGAAGCGCTCCTGTTTAGATCCCGGTGACGTTGACGAAAGAGTATTGTATTTGATGCTCCTGCGAGGTGCGAGATCCTTGCATGAATTTAGTAGAAAGAAGTCATCATATGACGGGCTTCTTGCAGTTACATCGGGCAGCGCATTCGTTCCTCTTACTGTTAGAGCCCATATAGATAGATAGATAGATAGATAGATAGATAGATAGATAGATAGATAGATAGATAGATAGATAGATAGATAGATAGATAGATAGATAGATAGATAGATAGATAGATAGATAGATAGATAGATAGAAGAGTAGTGGGAGTTTCTGTCTGGCAACCTTACACGTGGGGGAAGAGAATGGGGGAAAGAACGATGAGATGGGAAAAACAGCCTATATAGAGAATCTTGAGTTCATCGTTGCCTTTACAATAATGTAATACATTGCCTTCAAGCAAAAAAAGAAAAAAAAAAGGTAAGACAAGGGTTCGATGCCTCAACCTTGAGCAAAGCAAAGGTAAACAAAGGAAGAAGCTAAAGCCAGCAGGGAGACATCCTTTCAAGGTACTCTTTCTGTCACCTTGGAGCTAGAGAAGAGCCGTGGAAGCCTCTTCAATAAGAGGACGCAACTGACTACCACGCAGTGCCCTGAAGAGACCGCGGACTGGGAATCGTAAGCGCCGTCGACCTGTACGAATGGCTTTTATGAAGTGAGTTCTTGGTCAATACCTGGGGCCAGGCAGAAACGTTGCGAGTGGTGACCGCAATAAACACGAGAAAAAAAGAACGACGAGGGAGACATATGAGCTCCTAGAGGGCTTTTGTGCACCGAAACTGAATCGGAAAACGGTTCACGGTGCGGATTCGTCCGGAAAGGGCCAATAAAAGGGTCAATGGCTTCTGAAAAGCATTTGGAAGCAAAAACCAGAGGCAAAAGCAGGTGATGGAAGTGACGAGAAAAACGAATCTCTGAAATCGCGAAAATCGATTGTGTTAATCTATCTATCTATCTATCTATCTATCTATCTATCTATCTATCTATCTATCTATCTATCTATCTATCTATCTATCTATCTATCTATCTATCTATCTATCTATCTATCTATCTATCTATCTATCTATCTATCTATCTATCTATCTATCTATCTATCTATCTATCTATCTATCTATCTATCTATCTATCTATCTATCTATCTATCTATCTATCTATCTATCTATCTATCTATCTATCTATCTATCTATCTATCTATCTATCTATCTATCTTCGACTTTTTTATAGAGGCTGAATGACAGAGGCTTTTCATCAAGAGGAATGCAGTGCGCATGCTTCGTGGTTTCGTGTAAGCTTCAAAGCAATTTTTTTTTTCACAGGCTGAGCACGAGTCTAGTTTCTCTTCTTTTTAAAAAATAGAACATTAAAGCGAGCGAAAGATTGATCGCGGGGGTTTCCTTAGCGAAGAGCTCGTCTTTCTCCTCACGCTCGATATACCCCCACGTTCCAAGAGCGAGTCAAAGAGGAACCGAATAAATAAACTAAGATAAATAAACCCGTAGAAGAGACGTCGATGACCGAGGAGTGAAAATGTCATCTGTTTCTGTCGTCCGTTGCTATGAAGGACTAATCGACGATTCTGCTCGCCTGTTACGAAATGGACGTGCCTCTTCTTCGTTTCCTTCGTTTTCTTGTTTTCTGACTGGCTACTTAGTTTGGCTTGAAGTCGACTAGTATCCAACGCGAGACAAAGATTGCTTGAGAGTAAGCTAATGGGAATTTGATGCGATTCATTGTATGAAAATTAAGCACGAATTTCTGAAGCGATCAATGAGTTCACCTGAAGAACAACATTTTCCCGGTAAAACATAAAAATAAAATTGATACTGACCCATATGCCTTCGCCTAGGACGACTCGAAGCCGTAATCCGTCTTCTTTTTCTGCTCATTTGATTGTATTAATCTTTCGTAGCCTTTTGATTCTTTTGTCGTTCTAGACTTATTAGAGGTACACGTGACTCCCAAATGGCTTCAGAGCGCCTTCTAAAGAGGCTACCATGCAACCAATGCGCACTACAAACAAACGTGTGACTACATATGACGCTCAATGGATGCAGATTAGACGACACTTGCCAGCGCAAAAATTGGCTGAGGTTTAACTCTTGTAAACCTAGTTATCACGCACGAAAGGCAGATTTGGCTTAGCTTTGCAAGGACTGCGAGCACAGCGTTTCATAAAGTTAGGCCAAATCTAATGGCGTGTCTCTTCGTGTTTCTTGAATGTTGGAAAAGTCGGTGTTATCAGGTCCGTGAAGCAGGTACAAATGGGGGCAATCTTGGTTTCTCTATAGCGTGCTAATTTGGCGTACATTTGATTCAGTGTTTCGGGAGGGCAACTTTGCCTTTGCTTGAGATTTTGCAGTCTACTGTCTATAGTCGGCACAACTTTAGAAGTCCGCGGCATTTCTTCTTCAAAGACGGATGATGCACACAAGCCAACACGAACGGGCGCGCGCTCGGTACTGACGTCATGAGTCAGACTGCCGGTGACCCGACCTTCGGAGAATGTATAAGCGGGACTGTTTCTGTAGTAGCGGAGGCGCTCGGCTACCGCGCTTCGGCCGGCTGGGCGAGGCCTCTCCGGATTGCTTAAGTTGTATCCGACTATAGGTACATCTACTGTATGGCTGGATTCAGCCTGTCGCTTGCGCTGAAGCGCACGCACAGACGGTCCAAACGGCGTGCCATTCATGGCGATGCTGTGCGACCAAGCGCCGGCGAAGCAGCCGTTAAAGGGACACTAAAGGCAAATAGCAGTTTATGTCAGAGTGAAAGCTCAACGTATGACAACGTCTAAAACGGCAGTATTACCAACAGCAGTGCCCTACTTACTGAGAAATTAAGCTAAATATATCACACGATGAGCGCCACGAGTGGGACATTTTGGAAGTGATCCCGTTGACGTGGGAGAGTCAGAATGCAATTATTCACTAGTAATCAAACTAGCTGCAATAAAAAAAGAACCTTCCGTGCATAAAGACACATAATAAAATGCTCCCTGTTCGTTGCTGTTTGATTCATGGAAAAAAGAACCTCTATGGCGTTACCATGGGGAACGGCGCGCGTGGTTCAGAAGTTCCGTTTTCGCCGAACTTCGCTTCGCCTGGCACCCTGCTTCGCTCACGCGGTCGCGTCTCAGTGGTAGTTTCGGTATCGCGTACTGCTGCGTGTGTTTTGCACGCTCGTGAAAGTCGCTCTGACAGAAAGTTCGACAAAATACCGCATGCATGTGATGTTGCCGGATGCCCGAATGGTGCACGCCGCCAGTGCACGCCGCCGCGCAGTAAAGGCGGGCAACGTTGGGCACGGCAACAGTGACGTGCCAAATACCGCTTTCAGGCGGGTCATTTGAAATGCGGTAACGCGATGCGGACCACTAAAACGTGATTTTATTTCAAAATAAGCACTTCCTTGGCATAAAAGTAGCACTACGAGGTTTCTGGACCGCTATTTCTACAATCAACGTCGACTTAATATTTGCCTTTAGTGTCCCTTTAAGCATTCGCCTAGTCACAGTGGTACCGCAGTGGCGAGGCTCCGAGCGAGCGCATCTGCGATGCCTCTCCGCAGCAGGTCACGTGGCATGACTTCACACCTACCACGCTTGCGCTCCGGCGGCTCAAGGTCGCTGCGACGCGATGAATGACCCTGCCAGACGCGGCGTTATAGAGCTTTCGCTTTAAAAACAAAGGCATAACTATCCGTGGCATGTAAAAGTTTGCAGATTACACATACATTATGTTGAGGAGTTATGACCTAAAGACATAACATAACAGTGAGGACACCGTAGGGAACAATCGCACATATGTATATACAGAACCTAATATAAGGGGGCGTTATTCTTTGTATTTTCGAGACATCATACTGGAGTGTCATTGTGTTATCCAAGTTGTATATTGTATGTGCTGCGTATTCCTTATGTTTTGGTGTTACTGCGAGAACGGTATTTTACACGTAAATTTTAGACACTTTGTGTTTTATGTTCAACCCCTCTAAGAGCTAAGGAATAGCCGTTTCCTTATTCGTGAGCTAACATCTCCTTGTATCACGCCAATAAAAAGGATTACATGGCTACATATCTCGGAGGCACACATGACACACACAAGTGTCTTCGGGCAAAAAGAAAAGGCTTGACTAATCGTAAAAAGTAGGTACTATGCGTTGGTACAGCGAATAAAACAAGAGTCGAGACGCTCTCAAAAGTGTCTTCCTAGCGACCGCCGCGCACCGGAAACACCGCAGTAATACGTATAGAAGCGCCTCCTTCCATTTATCACGGACAGAACGCCAGCGCAGGCGCGAGGACATACAGATACCTCACTTCGAGCGTACACGCTTCAGTGAACCCCCTAGCGGCGAGAGTCAGAAGTAAACGGCCTTGGTTTGTAGCTTAAGACGCCTTCCGTGGGTATGAAAGATGGCAGTCTCGGAGTGGCTGAGAGCAACGCGCCGAGTAGAACCTAAAGCGAACCAAGAAGAAATGCATCAGGGCCTGAGAAAGAATGATTGCACGGCTTGGTGAAAGTTTCTCGGCGAAAGCCGACATAATGGAGGAGATTCGACGAACACGGGTTCTCGAAGAATGCTTATGTTTCGAACTTGTTCGTTCTTGTTATGCGAGTTCCCGTTCTCTTTTTTTTTTGTTTTGCGTTCTTGTTGCGAACGTTTATATATCTGTTCCGTGCCAGAGAACGCTCTTCGCGAGTTCTTCATTCTGCAGTCCCGTTCAATACGCCACTTCGAAAACGCGTTTTCACTGCAGCCACCGAAAGAACATAAATGGGAGATTCGGCTCTTTTCAGACTTCTCGACTTCGTAGTTTATTATTGCAGCCGCTGCATCCTCGATATTCGTGTGCAATTCGTAAACACGATTCCACACCCGGAAACTGTGCGCTGGAGCATGTTAATTCTTGCGTTTACTAAGCGCTAATCACGATTAATCACGTACCCAGCTGCTGATCCGATTAGTAAAGGCAAAACTAGTTCTGCTCCTAGGTGAGCTTGCTAATTAGGAAGCTGACTTTGGTTAACTAGGTTAGCCTCGTCCAAAGATAGCCGCTCACTCGCTTAATTAAAACTTACGTTGTTCGCCACAAACATGGTCCCTGTAAGAGCCAAGAATGCGTGGCCCGCTCTAATACCCCACGTAATCGTATTAATTTGCTCAAACTTTCCAGACCATTCACTATAAACTTAACGAACACTGCGCAGTATAGCTGGAACAGTGTCAGAACAGGGGACCGATAGGCACTTAATAATTCTAGTTAGCGCTACATAGGCAAGTCAGTCATTAGAATAAGATAGGTGGCAAAGACTTGGGGGGAGGGGTAGCTATTCATCGACCTACAGCAAAACTTGGCGGCCAGTACTACCGCAGCTGTCGGCATGTCCTGTCATTCAGGCGTTTAATAAATAGTACTACATTTTGAAGGAAGAACTAAATATCTGAATTCGCAGCCTTGGCTTTGTTGCTATGGCGTCCCAGAGGCAATGCAATGCCACGTGAGGTGCACAAAGCTTAAGAGGGGGGGGGGGATCGTTTCAATCTACTAAGAAGAGAAAAGAAGGTGGCTTTCGCCTATGAGTCATCTTAGGGGAAACCATAAACAACCATGTGACTTTTCAAAGCATAACCGTCTAACGTACCTAACGTAAAACGTGTACTGTCAATTGGTGGAGGTGCGTGGTAAAGTCGGGGTACGCACTTCCAGGGAGAAAAGCGGAACTGGCATGCTCCACCAATACATTGTACGCGCTTAACGTTAGGTAAGTTCGGCGTTTATACATTGAACAACGAGCAGCGGCAACAGTGTTTCAACATATGAATCGGCTAAAAATTTTCTATCGCGAACGACTTTTGCCGTCAAAATTTATTGTGAATACAAAGTTTTCGGAACTGCTCGTGCGCAGGCGTCACAGCTTCGACAACTGATAGCTGGAACTCCTAACCGCTACACGTGCGGGAGGTAAAGAGCCAGATGGTATTGTGGCTACGTTTTCTCGTACTCCGAACACGCATCCCCGAACCCGTAAATTACCGATGCTGACCCAGAAACGCAATTAAACCTGGAAAGCTGTTTCCCGGAGTTTCCACGCGTGCTTTCCCTGCTCGTTGTTCTGCAGGTTTCTGCGCGTGGACGCTAATGAATACGTGCGCGCTTTGGACGTGCGCCATAGAAATGCGAGATCGACGTTAGCATTTGTTGCTCAGGTGGGCAAAAGAGATATATATGTTGTATTTCCTCAGCAGCACGTGCCTGTCTCTGCTGCACAAGCCCCACGAGCTGCCACTCCCAGTGCATCCCCAATCGGGAAACTGCTTTTAGGGAGGAAAGCGGGAATGGCACAGTGAATGGTTGGATGCGACGAACAAGATAAATTAGGCCGTAGTAACTGTAAGCTCAGTGAGGCCCGAAGAAATATGGCGTTTCGTGGCTCTTGCATCGGCGTGTTATTTTTGTGCGTGCCTTCTTTCGAAGCACGAGTACCGGCCTGCACGCCAAGCCTCCTGTCGATTCCAGCTGCGATTCCCGAAAATGAGCAAAATAGGGAAGTGGTGCAGAGATTAGGAAATGCTTCCGGGGAAAAAATGGTGGCATAAAATATGGAGCGAGAACGATGCAGAAGCCTTGCGCTGGCTTTTGGTATGTTTCAGAAAAATATAAATGGGGAAGTAGGGCTCCAACGGAAAGTTGTTTTCTAGAAAAACGAACCAGTAAATAGTTTAGGGAAGCGAAATGTTCGGCTTCAAACCAGAACTGTGCAACTAAAGGTGCGCGTTCCAGCGTCAATGGAAGCTGGTTTTCAGTGAAGTGAAAAGCGTTGCTGGTTTTTACGCGAGCCGGTGTATCTGGCGATTGGGGAAAAAGGGAACAAATGAATTCCAAAAATGCGGTGTTGGGCTTGTTGGTTGTTCATAATTCAAGGAACAGCGAAAAACAAAAAAACGAACGACAGACCAACCTTGCGTTCGTTTTCTTTTGTTGTTTTGTCGTTTTTCTTTTGTGCTATTTCTTAAAGTATGAACAAATGAAGATGGCTATAAAAGCGATGGCTATATTACAAGTTGTAGGAAAAAGTCTAGAGAAATTTCAGGAAACTGAATGCTAAAGAAGAGGGGAGCCTCGATAAGTGAGCGAAGACGAAGAAGCTAATGAACTTTTTCGATTCAGTATCAGAGCAGACAACAACATTGATAAGAACAAGTACTCCTTATCTGCAACGGCTTTTCAGCTCACGCATGCGCACTTTTAAGGAAAGAGCGTGAATGATCTCGTGTCGCAGAAATCCCGTTGTCGGCTTCAACGGCGTTGGTTGCGAGCGAGAAATCGCGAAATATGCAAATAAGCAGCAAAAATCCTACGTTCGAGAGGGAATCTAACCGTGGCCCTTTGCGTGAAAGTCTGGCGTTACACGACAGAGCTACTCCGGTGCTTCAAACTGATTCTGAAAAAAAAAGAAGCCCTATAGGCAAAGCGTTGGTTCGCGATTCTTGGTTATTCATCATTATTAGCTTTATAGCGCAGAACTTACATAATAGACAAAGGAGTCATTTGGAAGTTAGCGCTTGCACGCATCGCGTATCTTTGTCTGTTGTGAAAGTTCTTCGCTATAAAGCTAATACTCATACAGGCATCCGGTAGTGTGAAGAGTCCCTTTAACGCATCTAATATGGCGTGGGAGAAGGGTAAAACTACCTTTAATTGACAAAAGGTCAGACGTGAGTGCCGCCTTAGCTTGAGTCGACGTTTCGACTGAGGAAACCTTTATTCGTTCTTTCGTCCCTTTATCAAAATACACCTTGTCGAAACGTAGTCTGCACTTTCTGAACCGCAGTCGTTATTAATTATATTAGACAATAACACACTTTACTGCGCTAAAGAATAACGGCATTGTATGTTGTCCGCCTACAATTACACCTTCCATACTCCAGCCCGTGTGATCCTTCCATATTCTCTAGCCTAATTAGCCTTTCATCGTGCTCGTAATCGTAGTCATTAGCGTACACAAACTACAACAACATGATATTCATAGACATTCTGATATGAATTGCTGCTGTACTCTACTGCTGTTTGACATATCGCAAATATTTCCTATTTTCACTTTACCACTCGCTGTTTCATTTCACTTCTTGTTTTTCGGGTTTGTTTATCACTGCTATTCAGTATGCCGTTCTAGCTATACGCGGGGTGAAGCAGCACCCCCTAGAACTTCGTTCTCTATGACGTAGAACGGGGACCAGGAATGAGTGACTGTCACAGTTTTGCAAAGTTTGACACGCTCTAGAGGAAAGGCTCTGAAGCATTGCTGGCGGTGCTTCAGAGCCTTTCATATAGCCTTCAGGGCCTTCGGAAGCATTTGCTGCTGGCGGCGCGATAAATTAGGCGACGCGTCAGCGTCGAGTGGCGGGAAACGCTTGCCGAAGAGATGGAATTAGGGAAGAAATGCGGGAAAAGGCGCGAGAAGTAGCAGTTACTGGGAAGGTGAAAGGGTCGGAGGGGACGGGAACTCCCTGAAGGTCTCGCCTAGGGGGAAAAAAAGGAAAAAATGAGTAAGGCAGCGTCGTTCACAGGTGAAAGGCCTTATGCTTCGCGAACACCGCTTCTAATAACGGCTCGACTCGCATGTCCCCTCGCATGGACGCTAACGATGAGAAACTCGACTGAAGACTCGGCGCATTTGCATCACGTTCCACGTACTTCCCCGCCGGCTAAGGTATAGGAGACTCCCCTTCTCTCTTGCCTCTATCAGGGTAGATGCCTTTCTTTTCCTATTTCTTTGCATGTTTTCCCCCATATTCTAACAGAGTGGACGCGTCGTTCAAGCAATTGCGCACCTGTCGGGCGCACACTCCACCGCAATTATCGTGGTGGTGCCCTGTACTTTCTTATTTATCTTTTACTTCGCCGACGAAAGGAAGTCTTCGTCAGGGGGGCTTTCACGACGCCTGGAACGCCAGAATGGCGGTCAGTGTTTTTCGGACGCAGAACGTGGTGGCGCTCGTGTCACGGTGACAGCCATTGGGAAAACGTGGCTATGCAGTGCAGCAACGGCAGCTGACAGCTTCGGTTGGATGACGCACGTCGAGCGAAAACAACAAAGAGTGTTAATGACGCGCTATATTTCTTACGCTCTCGTAAAAGTCTCTTCACGGCTAACCGATGAAGGTACCCGTCACTTGGCTGTCAGGACCAGCGTTATGAAGCCTCCAAGTTAGATGAGGACCAGGACAAAGGCAGGTGTGAGAAAGGAGTCTCGAAATTGCTGCCTTGTTTTTCAACCAGAGCCGTTTTTTAAAGCCGTCACACTCACAATTGTTTTTCTCTTAGGCTTGCTTTGGTGGTCTCGCAAATAATGATAGCAAGCGACAGGTGGATTGATGAGCTAAAGATTCTCGTTTTTTTTTTTCTTCTCTTTAGCGCAATGCGTTGACGGGCTAGTTGGTGCTACTCCATCGTAACTTTTGGCGCAGCAAAACGACACAAGAAGAACGACAGGACGCAGCACTACTCTCAACTGACGTCATTTTTGACGTCACACCCGTTCACAGGAAAGAAGAGATGTGAACATCATGCGCAGTAAGCACGATGCTCGGAAACAGACGCGACACGTGGCCAACAGAGCAATCTCACGAGATTTTAAAACCAGAAACGACAAAGCGACTACATATCATACGTACTTGATTTGTTGCTGGTTTTACGATATGTACTGGCTTTGTCGGTTCTGGTTCAAAAATCTCGTAAATGAGACTGCTCTGTTGGTCACGTGCCGCATCGGTTTCCGAGCATTGTTCTTACTACACATGATATTTACGTCTGTCCTTTCGCCTAAAGGTGTGTGACGCAATAAAGTGATGTCAGGTGAGTGTAGCGCTATGCCCTTTCTTTTAATTGAACTGCTGCTCGACCTTATCTATCTATCTATCTATCTATCTATCTATCTATCTATCTATCTATCTATCTATCTATCTATCTATCTATCTATCTATCTATCTATCTATCTATCTATCTATCTATCTATCTATCTATCTATCTATCTATCTATCTATCTATCTATCTATCTATCTGTCTGTCTGTCTGTCTGTCTGTCTGTCTGTCTGTCTGTCTGTCTATCTATCTATCTATCTATCTATCTATCTATCTATCTATCTATCTATCTATCTATCTATCTATCTATCTATCTATCTATCTATCTATCTATCTATCTATCTATCTATCTATCTATCTATCTATCTATCTATCTATCTATCTATCTATCTATCTATCTGCCTGCATCTGGGCGCTCTCGTGGTTGCCTCCTTAATTTGGTATTGACCAAAATTGACATAGGAGGGTATATGATGAACATGACTGTCTGGTCACTACATGAACAAGGTGAAAGTCCTCGCGTTTACGTCATGAAACCATTTTCTCTTATCACGTGTGGCACATACCCGTATACCAAGGGCCGCGGTATGCGGGTACGCGCCACAGGTGATTCACAGTTTATATTTACCCGAAAACGGCGAGAACAGACATTGGTAATTTAAACGGGAGAGCGTCAAGACCCAACGAATGTTAAGAACAAGAAATCAGGATCGCGGCAGGAGTCGAAGACAGACATTCTGCATGGGAATCAAGTATTCTACCACAGAGCCACGCCAGGCCTTGAAACTGTTTTAGAAGACCTTATGCAAAAGTCTCGTCGGTGCAACGTCAATTGCGGTTGCAGTGCTGGCTATTTAATTTTATAAGAAGGTAATAAACATTACTTATGTACTCCTATGATACAAACGCCATATCGGCTTAACATTAACTTTGGTTCCAGTGTTGGCTGCGCTTTTATAAAAGTCGAATAAACATTACATATGTACCCCTATGACTTAGCAAGCTATACTTGAGCGTTGCTCGACCCCGGAGCAATGTACTAATTCTACGTATGGTATTCACAGTATCGCACGCGAAATGTGAATCGGACCGCAGCGTGCGTATGAGCAAACGGAGAAGAGAAAAGATCAACCACTACAGCACGAAGAGCCATTGCACAGCACGCGCATATTGGTGAACAACGGGTTTAAGCATCGGTTGTTTCTCCGCTCGAAATGTTTTCAGTGATGTTACATACACATAATAGTGTTTCTGACACGCTTAAAAGAGGACCTCGCGCTTAGCATTTCACATTTCTTTTTTTTTTCGCACAGATTTCGCATCGACATAGGAACGTGTTGGTATTGGCCTTGTGATAAAAGTCACAGTTTCGCCGCAAGGGCGATGCAATGAATGCGATAGCAAGAAATTAATGCTATACGAAGTGAGGCTCGCCAATGGATACTCTCAGTTTGAACAGCGCTCCTGTTGCAAAGGCGGCCGAAGCAGCGAAGGAAACTAGCGTGCTTCAAGTGTAGAGCTGTGACACTTCATAGTTCGCGCTCATCTTCTGTTTGCTCGTTTAGCGGCGTCCCTTGAGCTCGAGTGACTTTCGTACGCTCCGTAACATGAGCGCGGACATAAGGTGAAAGCTTGAAACATTACTCTTCCCCTCACCACGAGAAAACCGCGCGAGCAGACAGCGGAGAGGCAAGGGTCTCCCTGCGCAAATATAAGAAGAAGCGAGCGAGCTCGCCGACGACTTTTAAATGCGCCTGTCGCGCTCCTAGCGCCATCTCGCTGGTAATGAAGAAACGCTTATTATCGCCTGCCGTCTCTGAGTCCGTCCAGCGGTAGAGGGTGTGTATATAACGCTCGCCGTTAGCTACGTGGAGGATATGCGTTTCGTGGCGTAGTGGATAGCGCCACTCGCTGCGGAACAAGAGGTCCCTGGTTCGATTCCGCGCTTCGGGAGCATTTTTCCGAATTATTTTATTGCGATAGCAATTATATGGACAGTCCCGGCTGGATTTTGCCGTCGCCGCCGTCATGCACCGTATATGTATAAGTATGTATATATATATATATATATATATATATATATATATATAAAAGGCCCAAAGAAAAATAATTCAGAAGAATGCTTCGGAAGCGCGGAAGAAAGTTGGCATACGTTTTGATTTAGTGCTTCTCAGGGCCGCACCGACGTTATCAACAGCTCTAAATGATTGTCAGTAAAGGTTTTAGATGTCAACGATCATACTTGTACTCGTAAATATGCGGTGCGTGCGCGTGTGTGTAATTAATGAACCAGGTGTGTTATGACCCGTGACCGCTAGTAGCTCCTTCCTAATCTTACTACGCTTTTCTGCATAATACCTGAGTACAGCGGCGAAAGTGACTCTAAGAAGCACTTTGCACGCGGTAGATGAAGGCAGACAATTTTATAATCGCTGTCCTTCGTTGCTGTTACTTTCTTATTGCGGTGGTGTTGGGGGTGCTTTTCGGGAGATGTGCGGCCGTGCCCACACAATCGGGAGGTTTGCTCAAAATTCGGGAGCCTCCCGTGCAAATCGGAGAGTTAGTATGTGCGCGCGTACGTTGCGAGGCCTAGCTCTTTCGCCAAGACCATCCGCTTCCTCTCTTGGGGTCTTCGTCCACCTTTCACGGGACTTCATGACGGACCCGCAGCCCAAGTTTCAGTCTCGTTTCATAGAACGTCTGATTGCGAGGACATGGCTTGCATCGACGCGGCAGGCACGTGTTAACAGAATACAAAGACGCTGCTGCCTCGGGCACAGCAACACGCGTCAACGCGTTGGAAAAAAGATAAGAAAGAAAGAAACACGACGTCAACGCATCTGTAATCTAAACACGAAGGCGCGTAAAGGCCTCCAAGATTCGCGCGCACAATCTCGGAGGCAACGACACACCGATGACGGTCGCGCAGCGCGCATGCCTGCACCCGCCGCGTCTTCCGCGACAGCGCGGGCAGCACCTGTTCGCACCTGTGCGCTAGCGTACGTTCGTATCAAACGTCGCGGGGTGAAAATCGGTTCGCAACAACCGTACTCCATTGCATTGCAGGCCAATGGGCCTTGGCCGGGACCACAGAAAAATTCGTATCACCCCGAAATTCGTACGAGCCGTGATCGTATCACCGAGGTTTTACTGTATATACATACTTATACATATACGGTGCATGACGGCGGCGACGGCGACGGCGACGGCGACGGCAAAATCCAGCCGAGACTGTCCATATAATTGCTATCGCAATAAAACATTGTGTATTGTCGTTCCATGCCTTTGTTCATACAGACAGTTCTGTTCACGTTGCTACATATGTTGAAAGTAACGAAAAAAGTAGCTATTCATATCGACAGCTGCTCCCTTGGTCTTAGGGTGTTCAGTTATGCTGCCGAGGCTGTGGGATTTTCGAACAGCTAGATAAAATTTCAGAAAGGTTATAGTATTAAAAACCGAAAGTTCCAAACAGAGTGCACACAGGACTGGCGTCGGAGCGAGTGAAATTGCTTTGAGAATTGAAAATAATTGAACGATACGATTTGCTGGATTTACATTTTTCAACAGCAACACAAAGAGAAAATATACACGCAGAATCTCTTTCGGGAGTTCTCTAAGTGATGCGTAAGCGCAGAGCTTTATTGCAGGTTGTGACCATTGCGTATACTGCTACTCCGTTGCGTATACTGCATTCTTGAAGCGTCGTAAGACCACACGATATCAGGTATACGTAAACTGAAAGCGGAACTTTATTCGTAGAAACGAGCATATCACATATAAGACGCGCTACACCACGGGTACCCGATGGCGATAGTGTAGGACCTGTTATGGTTATATATCGCCCTCTCCGATGCGCTCTTCCACCTCCTTTGAATTCAGGGTGTAACTTGAGGTACACTTTCAGGTTTCTTATCAAGCGTTTGGCGAGTTATAGTTGGCCTCAGGATGATAAGGTGCTGGGTATCGAAGCGTAATATTTATTTCATTGTTTAAATTGCGCAACTTTCCACTTCAAAACGCGGGTCCATTGTCCGCAACAATGATCTCGGTGTTCTTAAAGATTTCTCTCTCTCTAACATTGCTATGACGCAGTTCGCGCCTTTTTTTCTAGCTTTGGCGGCCGCGAAGCGCGTGCGATCATCTACGGCGACCAGGAAAGCTCGGGTTCTTTTGACGCCTTCACTTTTCTTAGCTTCAGCGAAATCAAGGCGAACTACTTCGAATGGGATGGTTGAGTATTCTGGCATGTCCATTCTGTTTCCGCGTGGTCTGTATTTTGATTTCACCAATTGGCAGTCATGACAGATGTTGACATAATTGGCAACGCCTGCTTTAATGTTTATCCACGTAAATCGCTTAGTGAGCTGGAGGTAGGTCTTTGAGAATCCATCGTGTCCTCCTCAATGTAGACTGCTGTGACATATATATATATATATATATATATATATATATATATATATATATATATATATATATATATATATATATATATATATATATATATATATATAAGCGGGCAAATAGCAAGCGCGAGTTCGGATCGAAACGGGCGGTCGCGTCTGCATGGGTGCTGCCATGTTGATTTGAAACATAGTTGTTGGCGGTTCCTGATACAACAGTTAAAGGCGTACGACTTAGATGCAAATCACCATAAACATGACGTATCGTTCATGCGTAGTAAGTTCCAAACAAACTTTTAGGCAATTACATATAGAACAATGTTTTGCTGCGCGAGCACTTGCTTGAGCATACAGGGCACACATGCCCTGTAATTGAGCGTACAGGGCAAACATGCCCTGTATGCTCAATTTGTGAAATCTAAAGATCCAGCATTACTACGTGAATTCAAGAAATATCGAAATAGTCTAACGAAGCAGCTTAGGGCTGCAAAGGATGCTTATTTTGTGGAAATGTTTAGTGACCCAGGCAACCAGAGAAGTGATGTGGTCTGGCGCAAATTGAGTGCTTTGTTAAAGCCTACTTCACGTTCTGTTATTCCAGATGTTTTGAGTCATAACGGACAAAAGCTTTCCGGAAATGCTATACCGAATGCGTTTAATGATATATTTTCATTGAAACCTCAATTAAAAGATGTTGCTGGCCTTAACAGCTATGCTCAGCTCCTGCGTGTAAACGCGTTCAGTAACACTGTATTTCTTGCCCCAACTACCCCGCTAGAAGTCTTTTCATGCTTCAGCGATATTGGTAACAGCCGGGCTTTGGACGCCGATGGTATCCAGAATCCCAGATTCGCCCCATAATGTATGCGCTCGATATTATATGCCCTGTTCTTACCCACATTTATAATCTAATATTATCTACAGGTGTATTTCCAAAACAAATGCAGACTTCACGCGTTGTTCCAGTTTACAAGCACGGTGATAAAGGGACCATAAACAACTATCGACCTATTTCAATAATTCCACTGTTTTCGAAAGGTATTGAAAAATTAATGCATATCAGATTGCTATCATTTTTTAATCACCACAACTTGTTTCAAGATTTTCAACATGGGTTCAGGAAGCATGGCTCTACCGAAACAGCCCTCCTGACTCAAAAAGAAATAATTATAGACGCATTTAGTCGTAAACAAATGGCATTAGGCATATACGTCGATTTTTCCAAGGCATTTGACTTAATTGATCATTCCATCCTACTCAGCAAACTAGAAAACTATGGTGTGCGTGGAACAGCGCATGCGCTTCTAAAATCTTATCTTTCAAACAGGACACAATTCGTAGATGACAACGATGAAATATCTCCAAGGAAGGCGGTCGTTGTTGGTGTGCCACAAGGAAGTATTTTAGGGCCACTTTTATTTTTGATTTACATAAATGACATTGTACACTGCACAGGCAACGCAACATTTGTATCGTATGCCGATGACACGACAGTTTTTATTACAGGGAGCTTGGAAACAGACATAGAGGTAATGGCTAATAAAACGCTGTCTGACATAGACTCCTGGGCCTCGGCGAATTTATTAAAAATAAACCCTTCAAAAACGCAAGTAATTTTATATATGCCTAAAGGAAAAACCTCAACAAATAAGATGAATTTATTTCTGGGCTCTCAGCAGTTAGATATGGCAGATTCCGTTAGTACCCTTGGAGTATATTTTTCAAAGCACTTAACATGGAATGTACATATTGATAGCCTGCACTCAAAGATGTCATCTGCCATTAGCGTCCTTGCACGTATGCGATGTATTCTTCCTACTAAGGTGAAAGTTATGATATACAATGCGCTGGTATCATCTTTGTTACAGTATTGTAGCATAGTGTGGGGTACTGCCGGAGTGACAAATATGCGCAAGTTGTATTTACTACAGAAAAGAGCCATACGACATATTGCTGCTGTACACTATCTGTCATCTACAAAACTTCTTTTTCCAACATATGAAATTCTTCCAGTGTTCTCTTTGTATAATTACAGGCTGATGTTGTGTTATAAGGAGTTTATTAAGCATGGTACCAATACCATAATTAATCTTGCTAAGCTAAACGTAAACCCGAGTGTTCGACTGACCAGGCACAAGGAAATGTGGACTATACCCACCCCTAGAACTGTTTATGATGAACAATCATTGTCCTACAGGCTGCCTTCCCTACTAAACTTCTTAAAGCACGAAGATTTTGATCCTTTGCCTAATCAAAACTGTCACATTAAACGCTTCGCCCACCGTATTCATTTTTCGGAATAATATAACTCTCGGAATTTTGGCCATTCTTATTATTGATTGTTGCTTTTCACGTTCATGCCACTTCATGACTATACATATGAACTAGTCTCTCTATATTCAGTGATTTGTATCATAATTTTTGTATTACTTGACGCCATGTTAAACTTGTAAAGTGTATTCTGTGTTTTGCATGCATTATTGTCCGCCATCCTGCTGCATTGACAACTTGTAACGGGGTCGGAACCTCGTCAAGCTCTCGAGCTCTTAGTCCTGTACTCCTCCTATTAAAAGGAAATAAATTGATTGGTTGATTGATTGATTGATTACACCCTGCTGCAACCAGCTTGCATGGTACGGTCACGGCCGCCAGTCACGATCACGTGATCAAACATGGCCGCACCCGTGTGCTGCTGCGGAAAATTGCCTATAATATTTGTTGTTCTCTAAATTACTATGGTGCTTGGAGCCAAGTAAGGTTGCCTTGTCGTTGTTTTATCGCCGGAGCAGTGATATATACAATCTCTTCTAGTGTAAGAATGAAGTAGGTAAATATATGAATGAGTGAGATAAGGTCATTTGCCCTCCCCTCCTCCGCTAACGGTGTTTGCAAGCGAATATACATGAGCCTCCTCAATCTCTTCACGGCCCCGGGGAATTTTCTGCCATGGATTGTCTTTTATGTTGGCCACCCTGAGACGACCTCGAAATCTCTGACTCGTAACAACGCGGTATACGTTCATAGGAACATTGGTGATGATGCCGTCGACGCCGAGCCTGCGGCAAAAATAAAAAAAAATTTTAGAAACCCGCACACGCAGTAATTGTGAACCAGTGAATGGGACAGTCCAACAAGTCGCGGGTCTGTCCCAATGATAACGTCAGCCATATGACCTAAAGCATGCATCTATCAACCGGAAAGCCACATGCCAGAAACTGTGCCACCCTTAAGACACTTGTACAAAGCCTCGTTTCACTTCGAGCGCCCATGTGGTAACAAACATGGCTAATTAAATATGTAGGCGTTAAACTGCATCAGTGTGGCTGGTTGGGTGAGTTGATGCGTATTGATTTCTTGAAGGAAACAGCGCACATGAAACGAAGACAAAACAGGGTAAAGACACAGCGCGCGTGTCTTCCCTCTCTATTGTCTCCGTTTCATGTGCGTTGCTCTCTTCAAGATTCGAACTGCATGCAATTAAGTGCCTATCTTTCAGAGCCACCGATGTTTTCGGGCTTGACTACCATGCTGTTGAGAACGATAAAATTCAGAGCTCTTCCGCTACTGTGAAGCCAGCGGCTGTGGATGCACGTTTTGCGACAGCGGCTTCACGTCGTTTTCGCGCCCTTTCGCTCTCCTGCGCACATTTGGGGTTCATTCAATTCCCGCACTTCTTCATCTGGGCGAACGACACGTGGTCATCCCATAGCGAGTCCAAAGGGCAACCACTGATAAAAGCGCTAGCGCGATCTCTACGTCACGAGACTTAGAGACGCAACGACTGGTGGGAAGCGCCACCGCCGAGTATCGCGACACTTCGGTGGTGGCATCGGCAACACCACATTGGCGGTGGCGAGGGGTCGAGGGAGCGATGCGCGAGGGGCGAGGGATGCCGAAAATTGTTGTTCTACGCGTCTGTTTCCTATGTACACGATACGCCAGAACCTAGCGATATATAGCTTCACTGTAAAGATACACCATGTTGAATCTTGTCAACATGAATTTTATCAACCACGATGAATCTTGTCAACACCACGTTCTTAACACGTTGTATCATATAAAAGACTAATTATGAACAGAATAATGTGTGTCCGTCTCTAGAATAAAAATTGAGTCGGAACTTTCAATCTACAGCACCTAGATATCTGAACCCATGTCACTGTCCCATTCCACGAACAGGTGTGAATAGGCAACTGATAGTTAAGCCCCGAAACTCGGACCTCTGAAGTCCAGCAGGATTGACCATTGCTTACCAGATGCTGTTTTCTATGTACACAGGTAGATCGATGGTCCAGTGGTAAACCTTGTCGACGTAGCCGTGCTTGCTCTCCCGCAGCTTGATCGTCTTCAAAAGCCTGTCCAGTGGCATGAGGAACCTCAGGCAGTTCGTGAGACCGTCACCTTGCCACCTGTGACCCTTGATGCCGAGTCTCTCGTACATATGGCCGATGCTGCTCAGGGCATCGTTCATGCCCACGTCGAAACCTGTGTGACCCAGAATTGCATTGAATCGATGTTTCAAGGAACCCAAAAAAGATAGAAGTTCAAAGGACGTGTGGTATACAGCACCTACAATTGCAATCGGTGTTTTCATTTGTCGAGAAGACATCATCACGTAGGAAGGCCATGAGAACCTGACAAAATTCATAATGAGACTATTCCTTTGGTATGAGCGGCGCAATGCCGAGACTCGTGGGTGACCAGAATCGTGGGTATCCACTGTGGACCACAAGTACGTTTGTGTAGCTTGCGCCATCCAGTTTCGTTCTTTATTTTATGTCACCTCCCAACAGAGACGCACTTCTTTCGGTATTGCCTTATTAGTACTGTGCGTAACACTCATAATAACTATAATACTGTGCATAAAGCTGCGCAAGCTGTCTTGCCACTACTCTGGGTGACCCTCTGCTTTTCTTATTCATGTGCTCTGTCTCGTGCACGTTCTAGCACCTGTGAACACATTCATCATCATCAGCCTGACTACTTCCACTGGAGGACAAAGGCCTCTGCCATGTTTCGGCAATAAAACCGGTCTTGTGAATAAGAAGTTTTGTGGCTACGTTATTCCCGCCAACTCCTCAATCTCATCTGCCCACCTACATTGCTGCCTCTCCCGCGCTTGCTTGCTTTCTCTTAGAATCCAGCCTGCTACTCTTAATGACCAGCGGTTCTCTTGCCTTAGTGCTACATGCCGTCCACGTGCCCATTTCCTCTTCATAGTTTCGACTATAATGTTCTCTACAACCATTTGTTTCCAGATCCACCCTGCTCTCTTCTTGTCCCTTAAGGTTACACCTACCATTTTTCTTTCCATGGCCCGCTGCGTCGTTCTCAGTGCGTGCATATTAGGCAACCGTAATCACTTTAACTGTCGGTGACAGCGTTAACAATTTGCTTTAGTTATGCTCCTACCTAGAGAGAAACGCTCCAGTGAAGCGCTCGACTACATAGAGTGGCATATCTGTTTCAACCCACTGAACATTGGGAGGGATGGTTGTTAAAGTTATGTAGAAGGTTAAGATGTTTGTATAACAGAATCTCGAAAAGCTTAAAAATATGTTACAGCCTTCAAACGATGCAAAAAACACCATACCAATGTTGCGAAAAAAACCTCCAGGTCCATACTTCCTCATGTACGCCAGGGCACCCGCAATGACATCACTGTCTTTCACGTAGTTGATGCAAAGAAGAACGTTCATTCGGTACTGTTGTTCCACTGTATAAATGTGTGCAAAAACATATTAAGGAAATATCAGTAATTGCACCAGCTGTGAACTTAAACACCGTGTCTACAGCTACGCTACGCTCGTTTAGAGGAATAAATTATATACGTTATATGATTCACACATGTTATGCCCACTACTACTTGTACAAACAATAAAAAGTATATTTTCTACCTAAAGCGTGCGCGTATGCAGCATTGCCGTTGGTGGCTACTTCGCGCCAAATTGGCTACTTTAAGACCCCTTATGGTGATGAAAATTTCAGGTTGGCGTGCCCTTCTGGCCGTGTACAATGACTCATGGTGCAACGGACTGGTCCCTTCTTCGTGGAAATCCAGCCGCCTCGTTCCTCTGCGTAAGCCAGGTAAATCTCCTCTAGACTTGACCTCATATAGCCCCATCGAACTTGCCAGCTGTTTTGTAAAAGTGAAGGAGAGGATGGTAGTGAATCGCTTAGGGAGGTATTTAGAGCAGTATAAGATATACCCTGAGGTTATGACCAGTTTTCGGCGTGGACGGCCGCTTATAGATAACGTCATCGGCCTGGTTTCGTCTATGCAACAGCAAAAGAGCCTAAAAAAGTATCGGCAGCGATGTTCCTGGGCGTGAAGGCGACACCGTATCGATACGACAACGCATCGCAAGAAGCCATTTTGGATGTCTGGGGAAATATTCGACTGGGAGGCCGTCTTTACCAATGGATTGACAGCTATTTGAAAGGCAGGACCTTCTTCTTTGTACAGACTGAAGATGGCCCAACAGCGCCCCATTACACCTGTCGCGGCGTGCCTCAAGGTGGAGTTCTGAGCTCCACACTTTTTAACCTAGCGCTCCTCGGCCTGGTTAACGCACTTCCATGGTCTGTTCATCCACCAATATATGCAGTGACATCTGCATCTGGGCTTCGGGGGTGACGCGAATCCACGTACTTGCCAGACTTCAGAGAGCGGCTACAGTGACGTCAAAGTACCTTCAAAGGCGGGGGCTGGAGCTGTCATCAGAGAATTGCTCGCTTGTTGCATTCACGCGTAGGCGATGGGCCCGTATGTTTTTAAAATCAACGGCCATGCCATCACTTATGAGAAGACCCACCGCTTTCTGGGGGTCATAATTGATCGCGACCTGTCCTGGAGCCTTCACATCGCCTACATGAAGAAAAAACTGACCATGATCACCCACGTCCTAAGGTTTCTTGCTGGAAAATCGTGGGGTGCATCTGTGCGAGCGATGCTTTAACTTTACACCGTTCTGTTCCTCGGTTTCTTGCGCTACAGCTTACCTGTGCTTTGCAAAGCCCGAAGAACAAACGTACGTGTCCTCCAGTCGCTTCAAGCTCAAGCACTGAGAATATTTTTTCTCTCTTTTTCCTTTTCTTGCTCTCCCTTATTTTTGTAAAACATCTCTTCTATCACCTTTTATCCCACTTCCCCTAGCACAGGGTAGCCAGCCAGTCTAAAAACTGGCTAACCTCCCTGTCTTTCCGCTTGTTCCTTCCTTCTTTCCTTCCTTCAGGTTGGTGCCATGGCTACTTTTGGGCTACGTTGGTGCGTTTAGCAGCCATTTCTCTTGTTATTTATAAATAAAATACATTGTTTCTTAGCTTTTCTGTCCTGTTAGCCGATGCGCGCTCATATCCTCCCCCCGTCAGGGGGTTAGTGTGCACCGAGGCTTTCAACGCACCCAAAGCAACGTGCGGCGCGCGTGCGGAGAGGGAGTGGGGAAGTTGCGTGCATGTTGGCAAATGCGTGGCTAGTAGGCTGGTCACCATATATGCTGACACTGCACGCAGGTTTCTAATGCTGATAAACAGTGCGTGCTCTCGCGTAAACCTGACAAAAGCAGAGACGCGCAGAAAAAGAACAACGATGAAGCAGGACTGTTCATCTTCAACCAGGTTTCACTACTTGAAGCTGGAATAGACCCTTTTTGTAAAAGGGCGCCCCAAGCGCCCTTCACGCGAACTACCACAAGCCGCCATGTTTAGGTCGCCGCAGCAGACGACACTCTGCGAGACTACGACTGCTGGTGCGTGACGTTTCGCTAGCGCGGCAGCCAGCTCGCGTGTTCTTATTTCTACGTTTTTGCTTGTTCAAAATGATATAATTTGTTGTTCAACAATGAAAACTCTGTTCATAATCCCACTGCTGTTCTGTTTGGCTACAAATATGGCGATGAAATTAAATCACATGGCTACTATGTGTTCTTTTAGCTTGAGTTCTGGGTAATTGTCAAAGCTACCCAACGGCAACCCTGTGCGTATGGTAGCACTTGTCCATGGCCTGCAGGTAGCCGTCAGGGCCTAGTGTTAAGTGCGTAGTGTGTTAGCATAGCGCTTTTCTTACACCCTCCCCCAAGTCAATATGTCTCAGTACCGGCAGTTCCACGGGTGTGCTTATAATGTCGAAGCAATGGTGCCTTGAGGGAGCCCGTGTAACAACAACAACAACAAAAAACTTTTCCTACGTGCAACCTGCGCAGAGCTGGTCGGCTCATACGATTCTATAAAGCATATGCCCCTCTAAGATGCTTACTGCAATTTATTGACCAGCATATTTCATTCATGCCATTTTCGGGAATTTGTGGGGGTTGGGCGTATGCCGCAACGTGACTGTCACAGCCCTCCAAAACGGGTATGTATGACTGTGACATGAGGGGCATAAGATAATTAAGCCAAATTAGATATGTCTTGTACTTTTCTCTGTACACATCTGTCTGCGCCATTCTTTCGTCTAGACGCATCACATACAGGGCTTGCATCTTTATCTCGTTGATGCTTAGACATCTCGCACTTTCGTAGCGTGTGATTGATTTGGTGTTTGTATTTCGGGATCCCTAGGAAAGATAAAGTGCGCAGGCACGCTATGAAATACGTGCAACGAATTCAAAGCATGACACGCTGTGCAAGACGAAAATAAGAATAACTGTATACACCGCGATTATTTGTCTGCATTTTGGATCCCTTGAGTTTAGGCTTACTGCTTTGGATATGTTCCTACACATACGTTGCGTATGCTAGATTTTGAAGATATATGCTTTATACCATCAAGAGCGATATGAGCGAGCGTCACTCACCGCCTTTCCAGAGATATATGAGGATGTTCTGGGCAAGCGACCAGCCAGCCGTGTACCTAACAGTTTTGTTAAGTTTTGCCGTCTTCAAGTCCAGGAACAGAACGCTCATTTGACCTCTGTATGCAGATTCATCTGCAATAAGATGCATGAGGATGGAGCACTTTGAAGACTTCAAACATTTCGAAGTAGTTAGTTCCCAGAAAGCGAGACAGCGATTACACACTCTACGTACTATGTGCTGGAGGCCGTATGCTCTAAAAAGAGGTTTTTCTGCAGGTTTAAGCCGTGTTCAGACTGCAGTCGCATCTGTCATAAGTGTCGTATCACGTAACTGCTGTATCGTCCGTTTACGTTGCTAGCGAGCGCGAGTGTTCACATTGAGCCCTTCGGTAATATACGTTTTTTACGACGGGCCAATCACCGCTCTGATTTTCCAACATGGCGCCGTTGGTCGTAGAGAATGGGTCTTTGACGTACTTCATCGACGAGCAACTCATCGCTGCACAATGAAGGCCCTTCCGCACTCGTCGCGGAACTTGCCGCGAGAACCGAAAACAACAAACACGGGCAAACCAGCTCCACAGACACGCTGTTGCATGCCATGACGCGCATGAAGACGCGGAATCTGGGGAGACCGGAAGCCCCGTGAGCGGAAAGTGAAAACCGAAACTGCTTTGCCCATTGGTCGTGCCGTAACGGTCGCATCAGTAGTGGTCGTAAAAGTCGCGGACCCGCCAACATTTACGTCCGAAACGTTACGTACTTTACGCTAAATACAACAACGTCTGAACAAGCTCATTACGTTGATTACGTTTACGGTCGCGATCCTTACCGACGATCCGTACGTTGCGCACGTAGTCTGAACACGGCTTTAGAGATGAAGAAAATACGATTGGGCGTTTCAGCAAGTCCAGTGTTATTTGTTATGGGCCAATTCGGGGGTGACTTTAATATGAATTCCACCGTAGTCACAGATACTTAGTGGGTTTTCGCAATACCTTTTTGGATGCCATACAATCTCTTCGCACTACTTTCTAAATATTCAACAATGCGCCTACTAGGGTAATTTTCAGCAGGGGCACTACGAAATAAGTTCAGGTGAGACTGATGTCTAGAAGATAATATTTTTGTACTAACTCATTACATAAATATTTCACTAGAAGTTTCCTTAAATCTTTTTAAAGGGATACTGAACAAAATTTTCGCCGCTGAGATAAATGGCCCAATTGAAAGACTGGGTGCTGAAATTTGTTGAAAGAACCTGCATTTCAGCCAGGACTAGCTTAAAATAATGAATTTAATGCATTTTTCGCAAATTGGCGCGTCTAGCGGCCGCGCCGCGCACTAGAGAAGAAGTGACGCGAAACTCGGCGGATACTGACTCGCCAACCGTGCTCGCTGCAAAATCGCTTACCTGTTGACATCGCAAGCCGCCACCCGCTGCCACGCGTCTCTCTCAAAACGTGTTCTCACGGTCGGGAAGGTGTTCTTGAGAGGAGAGATGGGGAAAGGGAAGTGGCAGGGCAGGAGAGAGCGTGCCGGTTGCCCCATCTTGCTGCTGGAGCATTCGACGTCACGGCCGTCGACAAGCGCACTGGCGTGCAGCCGCCGCGCTCTCACAATCCACTAAAAATACGGCCAACTGCTCGAAATTACGTGAAGTAAACGCTGTTTATAGGAACAGTCGTGTCGTCCGAGTCGAATGCAAGTGTTTTCGTAGCTTTTTCAAATTTTTGTTCACTATCCCTTTAAGGAATCTTAAAATAGGTGAGACAGATAAGTACCGTGAGAGATTCCAAAGCACGAGAGCCTAGATGGCGATATTGTGCAACTGCTGAAGGAGATATATCGACAAAAATTTGTACAAATTACTTGGGGAGGCTCTAAATGCCACAAATTAGTACCAATTCCCTAAGTAGAAAAGTCAGCATGCCCTCTGCCTCCATCGCTGTTTGTGCTCTTTTTGTTCAGGGCGTATGTAAAGAATACTGCAAACATTGAATTAGGATTTAAGTTACCTTGCCTGCTAAATGGCCAAATGGCGAAACAGAGGATCACTGGGCGGATCTACGCGGACGACCGGGTTACTAGCGAACAATGCTAAGGGACTCACGGTACCTTGGAAACACCAGTGGCACTGAAACCATGTATCTAAACCTCGATTCAACCCTCTAATATCGACGCTCTCAACGCCACCACGCACGGGCACTACATGCGCACCGTACACGCATTCGCAGGGCACGCAATGGCGAGGTTGGCTCGTGCCGGCGAGCGTACGTATTGTATGAGGCCGCTGGAAGGCCCAGTGAGGTAACATATAGAACTTATCGATCAACTGCTCTGTGCTTTAATAGCGGAGTGGCGGCATGGAATGGCAATTTATATCCACAGGAAAGCCCATGTGCTGTCGCGGCAATGCTTTGAGGCGTTCAAAGCTTAGTTGATACGATGGAGTTTCGGGCAAGGAAAACCTCTCTTCTTCCCTGTTTGCCTCTGAATTGCCTGTGTGTGCTGTGTATTATAGCTGTGTACTTGTATACATGTGTACTTGTGTAACTGTGTATCTGTGTACCTGTGTACCTGTGAATACATAGCGGAACTCACTCCAAGCAGTGATATCGCGGATGTGCCTCAGGAATTTTGCGATCCGTTCCCTTTTGTAGCAGCTACGGAAACAGTCGCATGGGACGCCGTGGTACGTCCCCATCACGGTGCCATTGTTGGCGAATTCGATGTCCGCCTCAAGTGCGTTGGAGCCCTCCCGCAGAAACTTGTCCACCTCTTCCAGCGAGTTCGCCATGTGGCCGATGATGTAGAAGGGTCTCGAGACAGCAGGAGCATGATGCCTTGGTGTGGATGACCTGGCGGTGTAGTTTGATGTGGAGGGTGGTAGCTGCATCGATAGAACCGATTTGATCACAATCGAGTACTTTCTAAGCAAATTCAATGGCAAATACACTCGAAAAACTGAAGGGATCCTTAGCCTTCGCTTTGAAGAGCGGAACGCGACAGCGTTATTTTGTTTACGTATCAGAAACGTGTAATATCCTGAAACATCTGCGCCATCATCAGAGCTATGGCTGAGCGCGCAGGATACCAAACCAGGTGGTGGGTGGCAGCAATGAATCGCCCCCGCAGCTGGCGGTAACTGCGACCAAGGTTGGGTTCGATTCCACCTCGAACCCTCACTTTTGTTTTTTGCTCCCATCGGAATTTTCCGCTCACGGACAACGTCGACATGTCACTCACCCAACATTGCATATTCTGTGAGACGTGATCTTTAACGTTATCTGATTAAAAAATTAGGACAGTTACGCACTAGTGGTTCGAAGCCTTTGAAAGCAGTGGAGAGCTGCCCTCCTCCTCGCCCTCACTTCCCTTTCCCAACCCATTTCTAATGCTTTAGTGTGCATGATTATGCTCTCAATTACCCTCTCCCCTTCTCCTTTCCCTCCTCTCACCCTCAATATCCTTCCCCTAAGCCTTGCTTTACTATACTATACATGACTATACGATGCTTACTTTCTCTCTATTTATCTTTCTTTCTGTCTATCTCTATCTTTATCTATTTCTCTTTCTTTCTTGCTATCTCTTTTTCTCTCTCTGCTTCTCTTTCTTTCTGTCTTTTATTCTTTTTATCTTTCTTTTTATCTCTATGCTTTCTCTCATTCTCTCGCCCGTAGCAACGCAATCATATGGTTCCGGTAAATGCTTGTTCTGCTACCGTGCCTCGCTAGCTGAATGTTTACGATGCTCACCTTCGGACCGTAGGTACACATGTTCGAACCCCGCGTCGCCAAGAAATTTTATTTCGCTTTATATATTTCGTGTTATCTTCCACTCTTCGCCTCCTCCGTTCCATTTCGCCGACCAGAGTTCTGGCTTAACGGTCGCCTCTCCCTTTAGTCCCGGCTCCATGCCTCAGCATACCTCGTTTTATTAGGCTTTACCCTCTCCCACCCTAGGCTCCAACCTCTTTCCCCACCGCTCTCCATCACTATATACATCGCTCTACTTTGCTCCTCTCTCTCTCTCTCTCTCTAATGTCTTCGCTTTTGGTCACACCTGTTGTACCCGGTAGCGGGGCTTGCCAAATTTCTGTGGCGCATAGCCGACCGAGTAGTTTAGGCGAACGGCACACGGATCAAGCCCAAGCTTAAACAGTTTAGCTCGGCTTTTAAAACTGTGAGAAAGGAATAAACCACGGAGAGACGACATGACGAACGCGAGTAACCTTGATGTTTGTCACTTCGTGACCTAAGGCTCGAATGCTATACAATGTCGAACTTGCTCGCTTTCTACGCGTGGCTTCAGAGGCATGCACACTTGAACGAAACCAGGAAAGTCAACGTTCTTAAGGCGCGCTTCATCTCGCCACACTCTCAGCAAAACAGTGTCCCATTGGTGATTAAACGTCTGCGATGATTCGTCTGTGTATATTCTTTTCAAATATATTTATTTGATCCAGAAGCGGCAAATGCCCTTGCTTATTGCCACTTATTCGCAGAGTCAAATGTTTTCTTTGCAGGACACTTATTATGGCTGTTCACCCAGTACGGATGAAGGACACGTAGCTGAAGGCCTTTTGCGCAAACGAACGTAGTCTAAGGTCCACTGGCATGGTATGCTTTGATACATCAAAGCAGCAAATGGGACTATCGACTGAAGGCACTCTCTTCTGGGTCTGCGTATACTATTGCTGTATTTTTTGTAATTACCCCGTTCATGTAGCCATAGGAGGTCCCCTGTCAGTTTCTCTGAAACTTTGGGACCTCCTGCTGTAATACGCCAACCATGTAACTCAACTGAACTATTTAATAAACTTGACTTGACTTACATAACTAAGTATAACAAGTAAAGCTTTCTGCTACTACTGCGGCTCCATACAATTCGCAATTATTAAACACAGGTATTCTGAACCCCGCTCTCTTTTTTTTCACGTTGACTCCACCACATCAGCTTTGGGTGAACAAGTTGCTGATGGTCGTGGCTAAAGAAACTTGGAGGCTTGGTCACTTGCAGTTCTTCCAGCTGAACAACTTAAACTTATTAACTAGAACGTGTAATTATACCTCGGTAAACAGAATGTGTGACGGAAGACACGAAGGAGAACACAGTAAACCTGCATAAATATTTTATCATAGAACACCATGTGTGAATTATGCGCATGTTGAGGAACCCTCTACTGTAGGCTCTCTCTCTGCCCACGTCACAACAAGGTGAAGGGTTTCGTGGGATGAGCCGCGTTAGCTAGGCCCAAGAAAAACCAAACGGTTAAGGAGCATGTCGACCGAAATGTAGCCAATAAATTCTTAAGTGATAACTGTGGGTGAGAAGGCTGAAATTGTCGAATGCGAACCGGTGAGACCGCAACACAATATGCCCTAAGGAATTGCGAAGCCCAAACCCAAATGCGCAATATTGGTGGAGTTCATAAAACGGCGTTTCGGGGAAAAAGTTAGGCGAGCAATAGTCCAATTCACCGCCTGTTTGAGGACGTTTACTTCAAAACCTAGTACTGGTTTATAAATTGAATGCGTTTTCGAAACTCTCCTTTTTATTTCAGTTATCTGATACACGCTATTTGAAGGAACGACGAAAAAAGTTAAACACTAAAGATTTGGTAATTAGCAATATGTAGCTTATAACGTTTCTATGTATCTAATGCGAACCTTTGGGACTTATCCACGTCAGGCAGCAGCACTGCAATTTTTAGTGACGTTGAATTGAAAAAAGCATATTTAACACTTTGCGGCACGCATTATGATCGACGGTCTATAAATACATGAAGTTTACGCAATATGTTGTTCAGGGCCGGGAGGTCAAATAAAAAGCAAGTGGGAGTGTTAAAAGTTATAGTGTACATTTTAGCAATTAGGTAATAGTGATTACAACATAAATAATTATCCATTCGTGCTGTCAGTCACGCTATATTTCTTCATAAACCGAATTCAACGACCTGACCAAATTACATGCGTGGCTATCTGCGGGCAGCGAGCATTCGCAAAACGGTAAAACAAATATTTTGACATTCCTGTCGAAACGTTCCACGTCCAACCTCTCCCTAAACACGGTACTGCCTTCACCAAAGCGATCGTTTGTAGCAAAATATTTCGAGAACAAGTGGTACAAGTTAACTTTAGGCCACAACAATGCTTAATTTACAGTTAGCTCAGTGTTTGTGGTCTCTTCCTTACCAATAGTGCATAGGAACGGCAAAAGTAAGTCGCATCTCTGAGTGAGGACGCTGTGTCGCAAAGACGCTTCTAGCGCTTGGAGCGTAAACAAATGCACCTTAATCGGTTGTATTTTTTCATATTATCTCCCTAGGAATGACCAATAATCTAATTCACTTACTTGTGAGCAAGAAATGGTTGTGATAAGCAGGTAAACTGCGAGCATGTCCTTTTCTGCCATTATCCTCACCTGCCTTCGAGGCAATAATAAATATTATTTATAGAGCCCCATCTGTGCACCACGTAATTTGCATACAATGAGAGTCGTCGTATAGAAAGTTACATTACATACTGATACATTGTCTCATGTAGCCGGTTGTTTTTGTTGAACCAGGCACCCCATCGTTCATTTGTTGCGTATTGTAGGTTGCTGTTGAAGTGAATGTCCCGTGTACCGCATTGTTTTAGGGTATTTTGCCGGGCAACGACGGCTGAACTTGGCATTACTTGTGGCGTTGCAGATGCGCAAACAGTCGCGATCGAGCATTGTGAACCACGAAGATTGAAAATGTTTTCGAAAAATGGGCAGCACTGTTTCGCTGACGTCATCTATGCTATATTTAAAACTCCGTGCGAACGGTGAAGGAATTGGCCGAAGCCCGGTATCAGGTATCAGGAGAAACCCCCGCTTCGCACAGCATTTTTGTTTTCGTTCAGCACAGATGATAAAGAGTTTTATAAACTTCATAGACTACGGTGCAGGGAACTGCTTGAATCATGAGATACTCAAATTTAGGTCGTTGGCGCAATGGACATTAAAAAAAATTTGGCCCTCGATGCGTATTCTTCGACCAGGTTTGCTGGCGGAACGATCTAACTCCAAAACGGTCGAAAGTCAGGCTTCGTGGTACAAGATCGCAGCCAGTAGTGCTTGGCGACCAGAGACAGAAAAAGAAACAATAACGCGAGTACCTGTTTTCGTTTGTTATTCTTGTGTGCCTGTTCGCCGAGTGCTACTCACTGCAAAGAAAGACTGTGTTCCCGTCGTTTGCATGGTGTTATCTCTGCGCGCATCGCCAATATGCCTAAGTCTTCATTTTTCTTAGAATTGTCGCACTGATTGCCGTTTTTCTCTAACCAGTACAGCAGCTGAGATAGCAAGTTAGCGGTTATAGAAAATCAGTTAGATACGTAGTGTGGCGTGAAGAGTATTGTAGCAAGATGGTATCTATCCGGGATGATTAGGTTACGTTCCACGTGGGTCAAATCTCAGACAAGGAAAGAAGTGCTAGAAATGTAATTTGTGCACTATCGATGAAGATTGCTCGGACTCGGCAGATGGCGCAAAACGATGGATACGACAGATCCTGTTTCTCTTTTTCAAGATGAAATGATAACAAAAAACAATGATTGATTGATCGATCGATCGATTTTTTACAAGGCAGGTGAGGCAGGTAACAAGAGATAAGAAAGACGACATAAAAGCACAACATTTCTGCTTTGATCTCGATCGTCTCATACGAGTTACAGTAACTGCAATATACTGGTACAAATCCAGGCGGGTTCAAACCGGACAGGTAGAAAATCAGCAAACAAAAATACAAGCTGACCAGAATAGAAAAGATGGTGTGCTAGCATCCACTAAGGACATAGAGATGCGGAAAGATAAAAAAAATAGAAAATAAAAAGGAGTATGCACGGCACGGAGGTAGATTTTAGAGAACGCGTACGTTTGGGAATCCAAGGGCTTTAAGTACCGATTATTGTGCCGGTTGCGGTGCTTGTCACAGCCACTTTATATCCTTAGTATTGCTTCTTAATATTCTTAGTATTTAGAGGAGCACTCGCTTACCACTTCCAAATTTTCGTCGCGGAAATTTCGCATCGAGATGGTAGATTTTCGGCACTGTTCTTGAGATCAAACACTGGCCATTATCATTCTCTTTCTTTGTTCATGTAGATTTCGGGTTGCTGCAAGTGTTTAAAGCAACGGAGTGTAGCTGTTTATATCAACAGTGACCACCGTAGCCTTAGGGTCATCTCTCATGCTGCCGTCACTGTGAGTTCTTTAAACGGCAAGTCAATGTTTCCAAATGAGGACGACAGCCTTGAAAGGCGAAAGTGCAAAACAAGTCGCACGCAGGACCGACGTCGGGGAAAGTGAATCAGCTCCAAGAATAGCGAAGAATACGAAGAAATATGCGCGATTTAGCTCTTGTAACAATGATGCACACAATGAAGCAGACAATGAGGCCGCTAGTTGATTCCCACCTGCGGTTAGTCCCCTTTTCGTCCAGTTTTTTCTAAATGCGTAGCAGTTTAAGGGACCGTACTGTTAACTCGGGAGCAGTTTAAAGGACCGTACTGCCGTCGTCTCACGTCTCGAGTTGGCGTGACACAAGCCTCACGTTTGATACGCATATAGGCCCGAACATACGTACGCGTTGCAGCGCGTCAACGCGTGACTTTTTGACGCGGCGCCGCGCCCTCTCCCTATGGAGAGGGAGGGCGCGCAGCTTCGCGTAGCCGCGCGCCCTATCTCCCCATAGGGAGAGGGCGCGGCGCCGCGTCAAAAAGTCACGCGTTGACGCGCTGCAACGCGTACATGTATTCGGGCCTTAAGCCTAACAGGATGCGCGTTTGGAGCGCCAGCGCACTCTTGCCAGTGACCGCCAGCGTCGCCGAAAGGCTAATTCTTCTGTGCGAGCCAGCGAAGCGGCAGCAAAACGCTAGCGTCGGGAGTTACGACACAGCGCGCTCGGAGCAGCAAACAGTTGAAAAAACAGTAGAGAGGAGACCATAGATCAGAAAACAGAAAATCGCGAAACAAATTAGATATACACGAGAAAAGAACAGAAAAGCATGGAAACTATCACATAATCGCACTAAAATAACAGAAGAGAACACAAAAGGTCGGATAAACACAACATAAACACAAGAGAAACGCAGCCGAATCAATGACCCGCAGTTCGCGCAGCTCTCACTTGCGGTGGAACTGGCTTAGATAATTTTTTTTTCGCCTTACGCCATGATTTCGACATTTGAAGTAAGTCTACCGAAGAATTTTCTTCATCGTTTCTGTGACTTTATTGCATGATTGTTTGCATCGTTGTTTACTTCGACAAGCATTACAAATGTTGAAGCAATCACATTCGCCACCTCAATGTATACTACATTGATACAGCTGATCAGTTGCTCATACCCCATTCTACTGCCAACGTAACGTCATACGATGCCACGTACACGTCAATTCGTACGGGAACTTAACCGAAAAAAACGAGCATATTCGAAAAGAAACATGCTCCTTTCATACGACACATCGCATGGAAATAGCTGGGCTCAAGTTTTGTGAATTACAACTGCATGAGCGCCACAGAAAACGATAAAAACATTCTGGGTTTTTACTTGCCAATAACTAGTCTGACCAGTTGCTGTTCTCGTATGCAGGCTAGTATTAGATCTTTGCCAACACGAGTGACACCCCTTAGTGTCACCCTATTAGATGGTTTGCATCACCAGTGTACATGCTCCTTTTGTGACCGATGATGTCATGTCCACTGACATCAGCGATAACCTCCCAATTTTCTGGTTTCTTCCCCGTTCCCCAAAATTCAAGCGTAATACTCCCGTATATTTCTACGGCCTCACTGACACAGTGACACTTGCCTATTTTCGCTCTCTTATCAGTGAAATGAACTGGAAATTGAGCTCCTCGAAAGTGGCCCAAATAAGGTATAAGTTCATTTGAGCTATAGAATCCTTGGACGATTTGTGTAGCTGGCTTGCAGTGGTAGTGCCTAGGCCACCAGCTTTTACTTGAGTTTGTAACTTGTGCCAACTATATTGGCAATATGCTATTTTCTTCATCATTAAAATAAGAAGAGTGTTCTGGAAGCTGTCATGTCTAACAGAAAATGACAACGTTGGTGTGAAAGTGCTTTAATTTTGCTTTAAGATAAGATGCCACAGCATTCAGCGTTGACTATAAATCTTTCGCGGCAAGCTCTCTCGCAGGAGGCATGGGACACCGCACCAAAATCCACTAACCTTCTAACCCAAGTCGGGATCGCGGACAGGGGGGCGAAGGTCGCTGCCTGCTGAATGCCTGCATAGCCCCCTCCGATTGACTCAGACTCTTACCTCCCCCTTCTGCCTCCTACCTTTCCCCATTTATTAAGGTTTATTTCCTTTCTTCTTGTTTGCCTAGAGAAACGCTTTACTATAATCGGTTGTATGCTGACCCGAACGTCGCGGGAACGAATCCCGGACTCATATTAATACCGTGGTTTTGGAACGTTAATAACACCTCAACAATTATTATTGTTAATACTATAATAGCTTAAAACCTAGGAATAAATACAGGCTTCGCCCCCATAACTACGGCACCTTGCCAATCATCCGCGCAAGAAAGTCGTGCTAGTGGTTGCCGTTGCAACCATGAGTACTTTCTCGCCGCTAATGCAAATACTACGCATAAAAATTATTCAAAGTACGTCGTCCCTAGTTGAACTTCGTAGGCTCGGGGCCATTGGTCGGTCGGAGCCCTCAGAGAGGACATGGAGGCAACGACAGCAAGAACATTTCAAACTTTACTTCGTGAAGGCCAGGCCGGGACTGACGTTTCTCGCGCATGCCCGAGCCACGTGCCACAAACTGTTCGTCTTTGTCTTCTACGGCTCGTCCGCAGCCAGTGCTCCTTGTCAATATCATGTTTCACGAGACAGACTGACCAGATACAACGACATCACAAAGATCTATCAACAAGCCAGAAGAACATCCCCACCACCCCACAAAGACATAAACAGGGCACAAGCAGTGGCCCTACGCCAACCACAACCAAATATCTGGAAGAAAACAGCGCAAAAAGGCGTGGCATCAGAAAAAGGAAGACACAAAGAACGGCGCTGACTTACAACAAAGGTTTATTCGTTGACACCGCACAATATGTACTTGCGCAGTCCAAAAGGAAAAGAAAAAAAAGCAACATAGAAATGATGGACAAAGATGATATAAGCAAACTAAAGGCATCGCCGCAGCAAACCATGCACATTGTGCGTGCAACCATCTGAGAGATAATCAATTTCCTTGCCTGACAATGCTATTGAAGGCCTGCTCGAGCACACTCTGCCCGGCCTAGCCATTGCTACTTTTCATGTTCTATGTAGCTTTGCTTATCATTTCTATGTTCCTTCTTTCCTTTAGTTTTGGACTGCGCAGTTATATATTGCGCGGTGATGAATAAACCTTTGTTGTAAGTCAGCGCTGTTGTTTGTGTCCTCCTTATTAAGGTACCCCGACTTTTGCGCTATTTTCTTTCTGCAATGTCGTACCAACACACCGAAGCATCCACTTTATCTACTAATAAATACCTTCTCGAAACCGTTTCACCTCAAACGGATATTTCCCGAAGTACACAAAGAAGACACATGCAAGATATGGAAACAAGAAACAGCTACACTCAAACACATGCTATGGGAATGTAGCACCCAACGTAATAACGGGTTAAACTCCGAGACCCCATCGCTACGGTGGGCCGTCGGTAAAATCTCGGCGACCAATTCTGGGCCGTCCAGCAGGCTGGCTAGGTGGCGCTGAGACACGATATCGCGGGTCACATGAGCCTGTGTCGCCAAAAGTTATGTAGGACAATTAAATAAAGTTGTAACTAACCAACCAACTCAGCAGCGATGTCGGAATCTTTGCTGAGTTTGCCAGGAAGTTCAACTTAATCACCGAAAACCAGCAAAGCCAACACGTGTCTGAATGGGAAAATTCACCTACCTGAAATACGCCAAAGCTGCTTGACGTCACCAAAAATGAGCAAATGAAATTGGATGGGACATCCCTGCAAATTCTCTCTGATTGGGACAGCGACCGCTGTTGGGCGGAGCTTAGATTTATTCTTAGGTTTAAACGACTATAAATGTCGTATTGACAGCACGCTCATACTCATCCTGCAGCTATCTTGAACGCGTCCACGCAAATCGCCGGAACGCCAGAGTAAAGAGTTCGGTCATTCAATGCACTCATTTGCTGATGATGTTGCGGGCACTGCGCTTGGTGACCCAGGTTATCGATTATTTGCCGGGTCCCGCGTCTCCTCCGCCGACCATATTCGTATCCGTGTCTCCCTCATCTTCGAGCACTTCCTGCGGTGTTCGGCGTATTTTCTGCCAGGGGCTGTCTTTCATGCTGGCAACCTTGAGGCGCTTCTGAAAGAAAATGCTCGTGACGACGCCGAGCACGTTGTGGGGTTGATTGGTGATGATACCGTCGACGCCAAGCCTGCGAAAGAATGAGAAAATAATAGGGGTGGGCAAATATTCGAAAAATTTCGAATAACGAATCGAATAGCGTTCTATTCGAATCGGTACTCAAACCGAATAGTGCACATTAAAAATACCGAATATTTTTCGAACAATAAACACATTAAAAAACCTCAAAACAACGAAATGCAAGAGAGGGGTAACGTTTCTCGTTGTAACTGTCGAACTACCAAGATACATGCAGCCCAAGGTTTTACGTCACAATCGACGTTATATTAATCAAAGGATCAAGACAGCTTTGCTTAAAACTGCAGCGCCGCATATGCGACAGAGTCCTCAATTCACTATCTTCATCGTGACATTCACGATGATGTTGAATCATGAATGTTGTTTAATATTTATATGTCGATTTTATTTAAAAGCGGTTGACAAACTGCCACAGTGAATACTGTAGTCACTGCTGCATTTCAAGCTGCAGGTACAATACATTTCTAAGACTAGCTGGTGCTGTATACGACCTCGTTCAGGTTACACAACTGTAGTATTTATCAGTTAAAAGTATTCGTAATGTTCATATGTGAAACCTTGCGAAGATTTGTTTCAAATGCAATGTTGTGCAATTTTCGGGTGGCTTCGAAAATGGTCCCATTACCATTCTGAGATGGCTTTGAAAATGTCTGCCTTACTATTCGAAAACTATTCGAATAGTATTCGAATCGTATTCGTATTGGATTCGGTGTCATTGCTATTCGATTTGTATTCAATTCGGTTCTAAAATTCACTATTCGCACAGCCCTAGAAAATAAGCAGATAAACAACCGTGCATTAGGGAGAGACAGAATTAATTTGCTCTGCGAAACACGTAGATGCAGCTGCCTATCCAGCATTGTTTCAGGTCTTGCAATGCTTTGCCAGGAAGACGAACATGTTTTAGTAAGGCTCAAGGTTCTGTACGTACATGATGCTAATGTGTGACTGTGGACTGTGATAGCACGACAGGGTTTTATGATGAGATGAAGATATTTTCCTTGAACCCCCGGTGAATGTAGGTCACAATCTAGTCCTCTAGGTCTTGAAAGTATCCCGAAGGTGGTAAGATCTGCACATGGTGCTATAGATGCCCTGAACGTATGCGTGATACTGTAGTACTGCATTTTTGCTAGAGGATCTTCGTAAAGAGTTAGTGAGTTAGGAATAAACTGCAGCAGGACTGAAAGTTGGGCTAGTTGGTGATACATAATGGGCAAAAAACAGCGTGCAGACGGACGGGACGAAGAAAGGTATACACAGAACAAACGCTGACTCTCAACTGTCCCGTCCGTCTGCGCGCTGTTTTTTGCCCATTATGAGTTAGGAACTTCGTGTTGTAGCTTTTTAAGTTATTGAATTTCAGAAATATGGCTAATAACCTTGAGGTTCTGCATCCGCGTTCTGTTTCTAGCAATCAGTTAAACTTGCTTTCGGTGATAAGGACATACATTTTGTTACTACCAATTCAGTGTTTGTGCAACAAAGATACTTTTGAGTTTCAGGTGTATTCTCATTCTGAGGAGGCACTGAGCTCGACGCTTTTTCCAGACAGGCCACGCCCTGAGGACAAGGTCAAGGATGATGATTATAATTATGGTGATGATGAGTATATGCACTTGAATAAGATGAGCAACATAATGCTTACTCTGTCGGGAAATACGGTTGTAGACTGAGCCTACAGCTCGCCTCGCTCAGTTTTACAGAGTAGTGATTTGATAATTCTCTTAGGAGTCAATTACCACAAGCCGAAGAAACTGCTGGAACTGACCTGATGCTCTTCTCTATGTAAAATGGCAGGTCTATGGTCCAGTGGTAGACCTTGTCGATATAACCGCGCTTGCTGTCCCGTAACTTCACCGCGGCTTTAAGCCTGTCCACGGGCATGAGGAACCTCAGACAGTTGGACAGTCCGTCCCCTTGCCACCGGTGACCGTTGATGTGTAGCTTCTTGTACATACGCGCGATATTGTCCAGCGGGTCATTCATTCCCACGTCGAAACCTGTGCGAAAAGGAAAACATATGGCTCGCGCAGGGCTTCTAAAAAGTTACATGGTCCGTTATGCATTTGTAGATGTAGATGCAGATGTAGATGTAGATGTAGATTCTGTACTGCTGGCTCACGCCCACTCAAGGGGATTGGCCAAGAATCGGGTAGCTTGTAAAATTTTTTTTTAAAAACTAGAAATGAGAATAATTTCCCATTTTGTACAACGAAAAGATCTTTTGCAAGTTAATTTTGTGAGAATAATATTTAAAAAAAACAAAAGAAAGGAGAAAAGGTGGGTGGAATTAATTCTTATTGAATAAGCAATAAATTAATATAGAACAGAATCTTGCTGTAGTTTACTTGTGGTTATCTATGGAACTTTGGAACTGTGGTTATTGAGTAAATCTCTTTGACTGTTCTATGAAATCTTGCATGGCATCGCATACTTTCCCGCTGCTGTGCCCAAGGGTACGTGCACCCAGAGGTAGTAAATTTGAGGTTGTCAACTCTAATCCAATGATGCGTGACGGCGTTTCTAGAGATGTCTTTCGCAATGCAGAAAACTTTTGACAAGAGATCACAAAGTGTTCTATTGTTTCCTCTTCCCTACAATAACAACAAAGCGGTGATGGTGCCAAGCCGGCTCTATATAAATAAAAATTCAATGATGGACTACGACAGCGCAACTTCGTAATTATAGCTTCCATATCTCTGTTGTGACATGATGAACTTTTCCAGGGTGTCAATAGATGAATAAAATCCGGGAATTTCTTAGAGATGGTATACTGAATTCTCGCATCATCATTTGCATTTGCCTAAGACGACTCGAAGCCAAAAGCCATGTTTTTTTTCTTATCAGTCGATCTTATTGATAACCACGCCCGAAAGCTTTCTGCACCCAATGCGGTTTCGCACTGCCTCAGAGATTGGATGCATTGGAAGCTTTCTGCACTTTATGGGATTTTACAGTGCCTCGATCGACCCACCTTTGACCAAGTGATGATGTCACGTGGGGACGTCATCGCGTTTCGTCAAGTTATGTGACGTCATGATGACGCCGTCATGACGTCACAAAATTTGGCGACCTTTGATGCCATGCTGACGTCACAGGGTGACGTCAACATTTTCTTTCGTCACTCGTGTTGACGCTCGGTGGTACACATGGCGGGCGCAAACCTCCAGCTTTATTTGGGAACAGCAAAGCAAGTCTATATGAACGCACATCGGCCCATCACGCGCCAAAATGATATCCCTATCGTGAGGCCCATATCAATGACACACCCCCAGTGAACATCTATTTTTCGTACCAACACGACATTGAAATGTTTATGCGCAAAAAATACAAATGCAGTGGAGGAGAAAAGATAAAAAAGTATATAAAATAAAAAGATAAATAATAATAAAACGTAAAACGGAACACTGAGAGTCATTTAGATAAAGCCAAGACAAAACGCATGGAAATTTCAATGTCCTGTTGGTATGGAAAAAAGCTTTTCACTGAGGGTGTGTCACTGATATGGGCCTCCTCCTGATAGGGATGTAATGTTGGCGCGTGATGAGCCGATATGTAGATTGATGGTAGCGCAGGCTAAGACACGGACAAAAGAAGGCACATTCGAGACACCACAGCACTACCATCAATTATCATGCAACCATACCAACAAACCCAAATCACCACACTCATTGAGCCGATATGTGCTCATGTAGACTTGCTTTGGTGTCCTCGAATAAAATTGGGATTTCGCGCCCGTCCTGCGCCACTCTTCTTCATCCGTGTCTTTTGCGACTTCTCTGCTAAGTGTTCTGCATTTAGCGCAAAGCCACCAAAACAGTGCGGAGCTCAAGGTTTTCTGTGAAACGAAGATTCATTAGTCAGCCTTGTGACTGCACAGGGAAAGAAAAAAAAAACATCGCAGAAAAAACATACAATCGCCGTTTGTGACGTAGACGGCATGTTTTCCCTTTTTTTTGCGATCAAGACTTGCGATTAACGCGGAATTCTTTTTGAGAATAGGTGTATTATATGTGTGCGGCAACACCTGTGTTGTGTATTAACCGAAGTCGTGTTTTGTGAAATCTACGTTGCTCAGTTCCTATGATGGAGTCAGATGCATAAAGCCTAATATGGACATTTCCAGGCTTTAAAAGAAACGCTCTCGTCTCCTACTGGCAGCCCACCTCCGTTACAGTGCCACCACCTGCTACGATCACCAGACTGCATGTTTTCTCCTCTGAGGTGGGCAAAGTAGTGTGTGGCATGGGGGTGCTGTCAAGGCAATGGGAGGCAGCGCTTTGTTATTTGAAGCCCCAGGTCGCTGCCCGAGGAAAAAGAAAACGTCATCGCATTCATTATCATCATCATCCTCGTTAGCAGTAGCGGCAGCCTCACTAAATCCACTGCAGGGGCAAAGGCCCCTTCAATGTTACGCCAATTACTCAGGTCATGTGGTTGCTGCGACCGCGTTATCGCAGAAAACTTCTTAATCTCATCTGCCCACCTAACCTTCTACTTCACCCTCGCGCGCATGCCTTCTCTTGGAATCCAGTCTGTTACTCTTAATGACCAGCGGTTATCTTGCTTTCGCGCTACATGCCCCTTTATTCTTCTTGATTTCGACTAAGGTGTCCCTAAAATCCGCTTGCTCCCTGACACTCTGCCCCCTTCTTGTCCCTTAAAAGTACAACTATTCTTTTTCTGTCTATGGTTGGCTGCGTAGTCCTCAATTTAAATATTCCCGACCGGAGGAGCATAGCTATTCCAAAACTAACTAACGTCACGACTGCCCATAAAATATTAAATCTGCTAAGCAGGTCATGCTGTCGTTGGAACTATATATAAAACAAGAACATATTAACACTTCATCAGCACAGCGTATATGATGAGATATACATACCGATGTTCCGTAAAAGAGCTCCATGTCCTTTCTTCTTCAAATATGCGAGGGCACCTCTTGTGACGTCACGGTCCTTGACGTAGCCAATGGAAAGTAATACGTTCATTCTATACCTTGGGTGCACTGCATTTGTGTGTATAAAGAGAAACGTTACATTGAGCAAGCGCTCGGGAACTCCACACAGTGAAGGGCACATAATAATAATCATTATCATCATATCGTCATCATCAGCCTGACTGTGCCCATTGCTGGGCAAAGGCCTCTCCCCGTTTCGCTAATTAAACTGGTCCTGTGCTTGCTGCGGCCACATTATACCTGCAAACTTCTTAATCTCATCTTCCTACTTAACTGCTTAACTTTCTGTCTCCCCCTCGTACGCTTGCCTTCTCTTGGAATCCAGTCGGTTACTCTTATTGACCAGCGATTGTCTTGCCTACGTGCTACACGCCCTGCCCATGCCAATTCCTTCGTCCTCATTTCGACAAAGACGTCCTTAATACCCACTGAGCATCGCTAACCCTATACTCGCGGACAACTTTTCTTGGCGATGAAGCGAAGGCTACAGAGCCAAATCGCGCGTATCCTACCGCTAATGAATGTAGTCCCACAATTGTGTCCGTATTTTCCGCGTGACATATAAAAAATACTCGTTTATTTTCTACGCAGCTCTATCAGACAGGATGTAGCTACCACCAGCGAGATATTTGTATTTGTTTCACTTTATATGTTGTCACTATGCGTTTTTGCGCGCGTGAAAAAGTAGCGCCCTTTAGGCGTACCTCGAACGCTAAGCGGCCTCTGCGTCGATATGAAACACCTGTTGCGCGCAGCCATCACTTTCAACAGTGGTGAGAAACGCGCGCCGTAAGGGACTACTTCGCGTAGGTGTACATTTGCAGAGGCTCCACCCCCGTAGCTTTCCCGTCATTGCCAAGAAAAGTTGTCCGCGAGTATAAATTCGTTAAATATTGTCGGTAATGGAAACTACAGAAAAGAGAAGGTTTTGTTTATGCTGCGTGTTTATTTCATTTGTATCTTTACCCGATTATGTGATTGTAACTTTCCTTCGAAATGTTCTTTTAACAAGGTGTGGGTTCGAGCTAGTTGGTACTCCATGATCACTACTTCTTGCGCAAAATTTTTTCTAAGATGACGGACGAAACAGACACGGACGGGCGCCCGTCCGTGTCTGTTTCGTCCATCGTCTTAGAAAGAATTTTGCGCAAGAAGTAGGGAAATGTTCTTGGTTCAATTGTAGCGCCCCTCTGTCGTTTTCATTTACACTTTCATGTTATAATGTGCAACTTTCATGTTATAATGTGCATGTGTGTTCATTAACGCCTCCTTTACTCGTTCAAATTTACAAGAATATGTGCATATGTGTACGAAGCAACCATGCGTTTCATTGTTTTGTAACAAAGGCTTAAAATTGAGTTTTGACAGATGCTAAAGTTCTAGGTGTTGGGCTCAGTTTCTCGAAAAGACTGACACAAGAAATAAAAAAGCTGTTCAATCAAATCGCTATATTGAAGCCTTTTACTGACTAAACTAAAAATTATCTGTGTGAATGCCATTTTTGTCCTTTCAGTATTTCTTAGTGATAAGAGTCCACCCAACATCAACGGTGTTGCAACATCGGCTAATATGAGAATGGTTTAAAAATATTGCGTGGTTTTGCGTTCTAAAACCACGAATCGTTTGTGATTGTGTGTTTGCAGTTCACTGGTGTGCTTGCGATTAATCTCCGTCGACGTGAGACAGTGGTCCCCGGGAGTCGAACCCACACCCTGTAGCTTAGTAGCGCGACCGCTTCACCGCTAACCTATAACGGCGGGTGATGAAGAAGGTTGACTCACCGCCTTTCCAGAGGTGCTTTACGAGGTTGTAGGCAAGCGTGACGCCTGCTACGGGCTTCGCAGATTTCGAAAGTTTCGTCGTCTTTAAGTCGAGAAAGAGAAGGCTCATTTGGCCTCTGAATCTGGAGTCTCCTGCAATGACAAGCGTGAACATTGAAGAGGGTCAAGGCTGCGTGTATTTAAACCATATTTAAAGAACCAGTTTCACCGCAAGATCGAAGCAGTGAATGGGACAGCAACAAATTGGAATGTTATAGGCAGTAAGGCTAGCAGGTAACTACTTCAGTATCCGACCTGGTGTGGCTCAAGAAAACGCTGGCGTAAGCAAACGCGGCCATTGAAACGAGCGAAGCTACCTTCGTGCTGTTTATCGCTTCAATGCAAACTGGTTGGTGAGATCACAGCAGGTACAAAGGTACGAGCCGTTTTCGGTTCCCTGTCAAGAGAGAGCGGCCCGGCCCTTCAATGTACCCGGTTGGTGCAAAAGCCACGCAGCCCCCCCCCCCCCCCCCCCCCCCCCCCCCCCCACGGAGATCTTTCGTACAACGCCGGATAATTCCAATTCCGGGACAAGAGAATTCCATATTTCGGGCATTTTTTCCTGCATACTTCAAAGAAAATCCCGACATATTTCTCTGCAGAATCGTAGGAATGCGAGTGTACACACATACATACATATATACATTCGCACCAATACAATGAGTGTTTCACTACTTTGCGACTACTAAAATCATGACTAGCGCCTGCGCTCCTGCACAACACAAAGGCATGGCCTTCGTAAGCAACTCGTGTCCATTAACTACATTGTTCATACCTGAATTTCGGGTCAAATACTCAGAGCGAACTAGTAATCGCTTCATCTAATTATCAGGAACCAATCTCAAGGGCTACAATTTTGTGTGCTGCATGCACCAGAACCGATTGTAGAAGCCAAAAGCGCTCTGGGGTCGCTGTGTTCCGGTCATCATAGGAGAATTTCACCAGTCCTAAAATTCCCTGCAACATCGCAAAGATTACCGTTTTCACTTTCGTCCAAAATGACGACTGAAAATTCCCCGAAGAAGGGAAGCTTCCCTGCACAAAACAGCACTGCCCCCTCCCCCCCTCTCCCGCCCAAACATCCGGGACCCTCCATGGGCCTTTCGCGCGAAGGAAGGCGGCCAGCGCGCTTGAGCAGCGATCGTCGGCTGCCCTCACGCGTTTTCACTCGCACATAGAACATAGGACCATCTAATCGCCCTTGAAATTTATGCGGAACCTCACGCCGACGGCGACTGAAAAATTGCTCCCATGAATGTCGATATAATTGCTATCGCAATAAGACGCAGTCTTGCACATAACTCCGAGAGTCACGCACTACATGCAAGATGTACTGCGAGGTACGCGAAAACAGTGAATGCACTGTAATTTAGGCAAAGGAAATGGAAAACGAAAATCGTGCAGGTAGCGATACAACGCTGCACATTAGTATCACTTGGATAAGTGCGTGCACACGGGATGTGAGAATGCGGAAGCAGGTAGTGCCGCAGTTATTTGTTGCGAAGTTAATTAATTAATATTTAACCTTTGTTCTCCACACCGTTAACTACCGGGGTTCGCAATGACGGCGTCTTTCGATAACCAATCTGCAGAGACGCAAACAGTTCACAAACATGAGGTCTGAATTACATATTTCCACTATATACCTCAATGAAACACGAATCTGTTTGCAAGCATAATATGAGGAGCGCTTTTAAAGAGCGCAGGTTGCATAGTCAATCAGTTGCTTAGTCGAAGACCGCGAGCTACGGGAAGATTTAAGAAAGGCAAAAAGTTGCGCCTGCGAACATGGTAGCCCGACTTGAATTAAATTACTTTCATGCGTAAAGCAAGCGCATGTGCCCTCCTGTGGAAGAAAGGCTGTGTTGTCAAATCCGCTGCCCACTCACGCATGGAGGTGACGTTGCGGAGGTGGTCCAGGAACTCCGCAATTGGCGTTCTCTTAAAGCAGCCTCGGAAGCAGTCGCATGGCATGCCGTGATACGTCCCAAGCACGGTACCGTTCTCTGCAAACTCGATGTCAACCTCGAGAGCATTGGAGCCCTGGCGCAGGAACTTGTCCACCTCTTCGACCGAATTGACCATGTGGCCGATGATGTAGAAGGGCCGCTTGGCGTGGGCTCTCGGCGGCGGCATGGGATAGGGATAATGTGGATGCCCCAGCTGTAGTGATGAAACATTACCAAGGTGAAAGCCTTAGGGTCTTGAATAAGAGACGAGGATGTCGACCACAAGAGAAAAAAACAGTCTACTTAGGTTTCGGCACCCTGAACGGGAGCCTTCTTTACAATGAACAAGGCTCCCGTTTTTGGTGCCGAAACATGAATACTTAGTTTTTTTCTCTCGTGATCAGCATCCTCATCTTTTATTCAGTGATGCTTCCCGACCCGACGGCTGTCCAAGCGAAGCTTTGATTTCATCCGTATAGTATTTAAGTCAAAATATCGGGTACCGTCTGTGTCAACACGAACGGTACAAAAATTCAAGCGGTACACTAGCGAAGGAATGAAGTGAATTAAACTGCATCAAAGTTGATTAAAGCCAAATTCAGAGTATCAAATCAAAGTACGTCAGTTTTATTTAGACTGAATTAGTCAGTTAAGGTTGACCAATGTGCGAAGAAGTATGGAGCAGACGGAATAAGGCGTGGGTAATGTAAATTAAGGTAAATTTAGCTTCCACCTTAAGCTGCCTTACCGTTACTTACGGGATCCCTTTGAACTTACATTACAAGTTGCTGTCCTTTGGACTTCGTAATTCTCACTGTTGTAAGTATGAACCAATATTTACGAGTCCGATTCCCAATTCTACGCTCGGGGATAAACATACACTTTTCACCGTCTACAGACTGCCAAGTTACCACAGCCCTGGATGAAAGGTGATCACGATCATATGTTATCACAGGCGTGCGCACAAGGGAGGGGGGAGGTTACGCCGGGCGTAGTCCCCGCAAATCATCTAAGGGGGGCGCGAAGTCTGCCCCTTGCCTTTACTTAGTCAGACCTGTCTCGTCATTGTTTAAAGAGCAAAGCTATGACCACGCAGGTTTTTGACTACAATAGTGGGCGAGAGCCCCCTGATGTCATGTTGCCTTCCAAGAGCTGTTTACTTCCCAAGTTTATGCACTCCTTAAAGCCGGGGAGCAAAGGCAGGCCGTTGTGATAATTGTGCCAATGCTTTTTTATTGCGATAGCAATTATATGGACAGTCTCGGCTGGATTTTGCCGTCGCCGCCGTCATGCACCGTATATGTATAAGTATGTATATATATATATATAAAGGCCCCAAAGAAAAATAACTCAGAAAAATGCTTCCGAAGCGCGGAATCGAACCAGGGACCCCTTGCTCCGCAGCGAGCGGCGCTATCCACTACGCCACGAAACGCAGATCCTCTACGCAGCTAACGGCGAGCGTTATATACACACCATTTAGCGCTGGACGGACTCGGAGACAGAAGGCGATAATAAGCGTTTCTTCATTACCAGCGAGGTGGCGCTAGGAGCCCGACGGGCGCATTTAAAAGTCGTCGGCGAGCTCGCTCGCTTCTTCTTATATTTCTGCATGGGAGAAGCTTGCCCTTCCGCTGTCTGCTCGCGCGGTTTTCTCGTGGCGCGGGGTAGAGGAATGTTTCACGCTTTCACCGTGCTGTCCGCGCTCATGTTACGGCGCGTACGAATGTCACTCGAGCTCAGGGACGCCGCTAAACGAACAAACAGAAGATGAGCGCGAACTATCAAGTGTCACAGCTCGACACTTGAAGCACGCTAGTTTCCTTCGCTGCTTCGGCCGCCTTTGCAGCAGAAGCGCTGTTCAAACTGAGAGTATCCATTGGCGAGCCTGACTTCGTATAGCATTAGTTCCTTGCTATCGCATTCATTGCTTCGCTCTTGCGGCGAAACTGTGACTTTTTTATTTATGCAGCCGGTGCTAAGCTTCTTTTATTTCGGACACGACCAATAGAGGGGGCGAAACTTCGCCCCCCCCCCCCCCCCCCCCAATGGAGAACCCTGAGCGTGTCTACGTTTGTGATGGTGTCCCCCAATGCAACGGGGAGGTCAGTAACCTTTGCCAAGCCTGCTTCAGCTGATCAGGTTCTTTCTACGCTAAATCCTCCTGTAATTTTGACCACCCATTCCTTCGCTGTCCTCGATTTCACATACAACAGATGTGCAACAAGTTGAGGCGACTAGACGATTGTTCAGTTACCCTACAGGCTCTACTGGAACACCGTTCCCACCGATAATCCTGTCGCACAAGGCAGTCAGAGCCTTGTAGTGCTTGTTTTTAAAATGGCGGGTCTTTGCGCGTGGCTTTGAGTCCCTTGAGCTATTTATGCATAAGCATACGTCCCCCTTTTTTTCTCTCTTTTTCTGGCCTTTTATAATCTTTATCCTGCCGTCCGCGTAGGGTAGTCAATCAGGCCTTTTCTTGGTTAACGCCCTTGCATTCCCTCTTTCTTTCTTTCTTTCTTTCTTTCTTTCTTTCTTTCTTTCTTTCTTTCTTTCTTTCTTTCTTTCTTTCTTTCTTTCTTTCTTTCTTTCTTTCTTTCTTTCTTTCTTTCTTTCTTTCTTTCTTTCTTTCTTATTCTAGCTCTTCATAATAACCACTACCTCCTAACTGAACAGTTATGAGTCCGCTTATGCCAGCCTACGCTGGCTTTTGTCCACATCTACGCAAAGCGTCTCGTGGCTATCACTTCCGCTGAGTGTCGAACGCTGCCCACAAGCTTGAATACAGTGCTATTGGAACAGGGACGTTCCGTAACTGTTGAGCATAGCGAATATCCTGGTGTCTCATTACAGCGCAGTGAAATTTTTTTGTGCAGTAGGCGCATATGCCTCCTAATGTCGCAAAAATTTCGTCTCTGTACGTTTTTGTCTTCATGCATCCAGTTCAGTCCTTGAATAGCAATATACAGCATTTGGTAATGTCTTGCAGATTTCGTATCTCTAATTCTTGCCTGATGTATTTGAAAAGCTCTATGGGTTTTCTTGCTTCGATCTTTTCCATGCAAAGCAATAGCTAAGTTTGCAATGAACCATTGCCGAGATAAGCATTCGGCGGAGATAAGCATACGGCAACGAATTTCATGGGCACGCGTGAGAACGCAGCCATGAGCAAAAGAGTGCGAAAGGAGAAACAGAAATTCACCAGTGAAATCGACCTGTGCTCCATCTATCGTTAGCTGCTGTAAACACACCGTGTCGAGGCTACGAGGCGGAGCGTTCAAGTTAATCGTGCTGACGGCTGTACTTCTGTCACTTTCGCAAATAATGATGCAGTTAGGAGTATTCTAAAGGTTACTATGGTAAAATAAAGTCCGCTCATAACAACAAGCCTTACATGAGGTGGACCATCAATTTCATTGTCGGGGTACATCTGAAACATAAAAAAACTATCGCATTAAACAAACTAGCAATTTCAATAAAATATGATGCATTTTTAAAAGAAACAACGCCGAGTTTCACCAAAGCACTTGCCTCGGGTGATCCGTCATTCATTTCATGGTCTAAATACATCTGAAACACGAAAGTTGACTCATTAAATTGGCGACTAATTGATGCTAATAAAACTTCAGTCGCTTAAAACACAAGACCACATTCGACCACATGCATGAAGCAGAACATTGATTTGAGGCCTCAGGCTTTCTGCAGATGCTGATAGATTGCAACTGCACAGGTATTTGTGCAATTTCATGCGCGAATTACAAAGAAATAAAGTAATATGAAATGATCAAACTTCAGAAAAATTGAAGCAAGAAAGTTTACCATTCAGTGATTATAAGTGTAAAAGACCCATGAAATTTCGATGAATTGCACCTGTAAAAGCCTTTGGAATGGAAGAAATGTTTTACAATTTCATTACCGGCATTAACTTGTTAGAATATCTACGAAAGTCTGGGAATAGCCTGTGAGGTCGGCTCTAGTTATTGCCCAAGTATATCGTTCACCAATTTCGTTTGCTTTACTATATCAAGTAATAGGCTCGGTTGATTAAATAGTAGTGTGACTTTTTGTCCATCAATTACGGATGTAATACCAATGCCTATAATTTAGCATATTGTGAAAACCTATGTGAGTATTCATTGCTCAAAAAAAGAAACCTACTTACCCGTTCGGCAGATGTGAACTTTTTCTACTATGCAACCGAACTCACTCGTCAGCGCGGTGACTGGCGAGCTGAACAATTTATCGATGCTCATGTACCTAGCAGCTCGCGTAAGTCTTAAACAAGAGTAGACAGTGGTGAAAACTTCAACACAAATTTCCTTTCCACAGAGAGAAAAATGCTCATAGAACACGGAGGATGACATCAATTGATTAGAATTAGTTTGGATGCCTGTAGGACAAATGTGAGCTGTAATAAGCATCCAGCCAAGGCGTTTTCTTTGAAAATGAAACATGTTTTTCGTGAGAGCTGTTAAGTGCCACTAATCACTGCGCAGCACCATGGCCTTGCCGGTACCCATAAAATTTGGTGGAGTGTGGGTATACAAATTATGGTTTTAAAGACGATAGTCTTTCTTGGGGAACTTAAACGCAGAAATTCTGGTCTGTCTTTCTGTTTGTCGGCACGTCCCTCGATTCAGCCACTCGGCCAAAGTTGAACCACTTGCCCAAGGGCCGGCCATCGTGAACGGCTGACTAGGTTCATACTTGTGTACATTGTTGATCAAAAAGCAAACATTACGCATATCTGAGGCGCAACATCACTAGGTAAGTATTAGGTGGTGTGTTCCTTTAATAGAAAATACATAGATACGTAATTCTAGAGACCCTAGTTTCTTAAGCTGCGCTGAAAATGCGACTGCGCCGAAACTTGGCTTCCTCCGTGCCCTCTGCACGAGCTCATTGTTGTGTTTCGGTTTCGGTTCAGTATTGCACTGTACCAATGCCATGGGTGGCCGCTCTGGCATTCCTGCTTTACACAGGCGACGTGAATATAAAAGAGTGTGTGGAGAGTACTCGTTGAGTGCGGACGTTTCTTCTGCTTCGGCGCTTCGCGCCAAACCGCGTGTTCGGGCTGGCTGGCGTCCCCGCCGGTCGCGTTGGTCACCGCCGGTCTTCGCCTGCTGCTGCGCCGGGACTACCAGCCCGCAACACAGCATTCACGTTTCCCGACGTATTGTCAGATGGCGTTCATATCTCACGCAACGCCTCTTCTATCGTCTTTAGACGACATTTGCAGCGAAGCATGCAGATACGCGGCCAATTTTTTTATCTGTCCCGACTAAGAAACGTGGTAACTCACATCCCGTTTAATTTAACAGAACGTAATGGGGCACGTGCCTTTCACATGGTGGCAACGGATGCAGGCTGTGAGGGAAAAAGAAAGCAAACGGTCGAATGCTGGATCAAGCAAACAGTCGAATGCTGGATCAAGCAAACGGTCGAATGCTAGATACGTGGGACACCGAACTGGGAAAACTTTTTCACCGTAAGCCCTTGCCATCGGTTGGACGTTCTCACTAATCTAATGTCCATCTACCGGAAAAGAGGGCAGTAGGCCGCAACAGGAATTTTAGTATAGTAACTTCTGTGAATATGGTCCATGCTTTCGCGCCCAACTTACGCAAACAAAATAACCTACCTCATAAGGCACTGCATTACTGGCAATAATACCATACTCCGCTACCACATGGGCCCCTGAACCAACAGCGAAGTGATGACAGCGATTACGTGTTCAATATATTCGTAAAAAAAACGAAACAGTTCACTTGACCGCATAAATTTTAATTTTGGCAGTTGCAACCTGATAAACTAGGCCAACATTGACTACATCTTCCTCTAGTCAACGTTTATGCTAATAGCTTAATGTAGCATTGACTTACCTCGGCGCAACAGATGTTCAGGAAGAGCAAGAAAGCTATGAGGATGTAGTTGACTGTCATACTGATCCAGACCTGCGAGACAGCGTAACAAAAAATATGTGAGTAGCAGCTTGCTCAGACCTCCGCATTTGCGGTAGCTCTGAAAGTTTTAAGAGTAGCTTTCATTGAGCCGTTTTTTATATTTTTATACTTGCGGTAATATAAATTTCTGTTGACTTGGTCTTGTTGTGCTCTGTGATACGTATTGGAATGGCTTGCTCCTGATGCGCGAGGAAGGGCAATGTATTGGTGTCAGCCGGGAGAACAGTAAACACAGGGGTTCTGAAACTATGCGATTGGTGACAATGTTTCTGATTACTCACCCTTTGGTCAACTACATCAGGCTTCATCTATTGAGAGCATGTGTTGTTTCACTCAAGCAGCAAACGGTTCACCATGGTAATTTTAACTATGCTCAATATCGTAAGGTAATTCTTAACTCTTTTCAATATTGTACAGATGCGCGGGAGGATACGAGTACACAGAAATGGAGGTTGCTCTGTCGACCGCAGTGGTGAGGAAGTTAAAGAGCGTCCGCCTACAACGCGGGAAGTACTAGGTTCGATATTCATGGATTCTCTAACGGGGAAAAGAGTACCCCGATCTGGAACTCACTAGTTTTGGTTCGCATATCGAGAAGGTGGCTTTCTTCCTTTGCGCTGCAGGTAAGGCTAGCACACTCCATAGTTTGGCGAGTTTGTATGCGAATTCCGAATTTTAATAGTTACTGCGGTTTTACATGTCAAAACCGCGATATGATTGTGAGGAATGCTGTAGTGGAATACCGCGGAAATATCGACCATCTGGGGTTCTTTAACATGCACCTAAACCTAAGTACACTGGCCTATGGCATTCCGTCTCCATCGAAATGCGACCGCCACGGCAGGGATCGAACTCGCGTCCTTCGGGTCAGCAGTCGAGTGCCGTAACCACTGTACTACCGTGGCGGCGAATGCTTAATTTTAAAACTCGCGCGTAGCCTCCCAGTCGACAATGAGAAGGCCGACGCTTTCACGGTATTAGAGAGCTTTAGTGCCGGGGCCCCAAAGCGCCCTGTGTGCGTAAGCACTTGCGCTCCTTTGTATTCTGGTCTGTTGACCTCCCTGCCCTCCCTCCCTCCCTCCTCTGTGGGTGCGACTGGGAATACAAAGGAATGCAAGAGCGTACGTACCCAAACGGCTTGGGGTCCAAGGCACCAACTTTATTGTCTATTCAAACCGAAGTGCTCATTGCGGCAAAAACCACATTGTACAGTGCGATCCACTGTTAGAGGGAACACGCGATCGCGTGGCCCGCGGCCCGCGTGGCGCAAACTGGCGGCGAGATTTGTAAACGCGGCGCACGCGCATAGAGGCGTAAGGGCCGCGTTTGCCGCTGTTCGTCTGCTACATTTGCCGGCCCTGCGCTTGGCGAGCGCTGGCCAGCGCTTCCGTTTTTCAGCAGTGCGATTCGTGTAGCCATCACTATTTCTGCGCCTCGTCGGGTAATCAGCAGGCAGAAAAAAAAGGTGTTTGTTTGTTTCACTGCTTTCTCGCCAGTTTTGATGCGATGCGATTCGCGGCCCCAGCAACCAAATTTCGACTGGGGACCCCAGCTGTGGAATTCTGTGAAAGTGAGAACGAAGCCTGTCACTTGCGTAACCACGTAAGTGCTCATTATGAGGAAAACTGCGCAAAAAAAATGAAACAACGTCGACAAAGAGAGAACAGCACAAGCACATACGCTTGTGCTGTTCTGTTCTCCCTTTGTCGACGTTGTTGTTGTTGTTGTTTTTTTGCACAGTGCATAATGAATTAGCCAAAGTGCTCACCAATAAGTTAGTAGTAAGCTTTCAACATGCTGCTCGCACCAGCCGGCCGATTTTTATAACAGACAAGGAAATTTATGCCCGATGCAGAGATAATAGCAAGCTTGTCCTTCCAATCGTAGAAATATAGAATTTCGCTAGCGCGCGCTGAGCGCTGGGGGCGAAGAAGTAGCAGACGACGCGGGACACGAACCGCCCTTGTGATTCTACGCGCATGCACCGCGTTTCCAAATCTCGCCAGCAGTTAGCGCTCCGCAGACCGCCGGCCGCGCGCTCGCGTGTTCCCTCTAAGAGTGGACCGTACTGTACCTTTGTGCTTTGTGGGCTGCGTGCAAGTCATGCTCGCTTTCTTAGTCATGTTTCCGATACATTTGGTTATGTAGTCATCCATGACCCTCTCACTCGGTATGCCACCTGTGTTAATTCATCTGCGGGGCACATGTTCGAAAACGGGACGAACGTCTCACGAAGACCAACACAGTGGCGTCCTCGACAGGATCAAGCTCGGATTTCATTCATAGAGCCACGTTGACGATTTATTGTGAAGGAGTGCTGGGCGAGACCACACTTACCCAGGAACTCGGTCTTACGATCGAAGAATTCCTCGATTAGTATAAAGACTTGCTCTATCGATATAGAGCGCAACAGGAAGTGGACAAAGGTACATGTTGTGTATGTGTTAGAGGAACGTTACTGAACCATTAGTCTTGCTTGGCGTTAGTGATCGCACACGGGCTCTGTCGAACACCGAAGACGCTAGCGGCTCTAGGGATTAGGTAGAGCTTGAATAGGCTCTCTTTGAGCTGAGCTCATGTCGTACAGGCCAAGACAAACATTGTTCCCAGGTTCAACATTTTAAGTGATGGTTGCTTTGAGATGTAATCAATCTAGTAGCCGTTATGTAACGTTGGGGGGGTTTGGAATATAACTTTACCAGTGTATGGGCGTTGAGTGTTTGTATATCAGGTCCATATTGCGCTGAAATGAAGGCAACATGGTGTTTTTTTCTAAGCCTAAGAATTACAGCTGCTTAAACAAATAATTGTTGAAGTTTTACATCCCAAAACCACGATATGATTATGAGAGACGCGGTAGTGGAGGGCTTCAAAAATTTCAACCGCCTGGGGTTCTTTAATGTCCACCTGAATTACAGCAACTTGCTTACAGACTTAAACTTGTTTGTATTACCTTGCAAGTTTACAGATTGCATTCGAAGGAGCATTCCAAATGCCTCTGGCAATAATAACTGTTGCCCTCTGGACAACGGTCACTATTATAAAGCGCTCACACATCGTAAGTGATACCCCGACTAGCATGATTATTTGCTGAAACACGCTTAGACTTTTAAGGTGCTACGCAAGAAAAATTTTGGCGAGAATTCCTTTCTGCCAGGGTAATGCACGTGCGCTGGATTGATTGGTCCGTCACGAGCGAAGGATGTTGTTTATAAGTTCCCCGCCGGATGCACAAGACTGAATAGAGACGCGGGAACAAAAAACAAACATGTGTGTGTTGTTCTGCAACAGTGCTCTTTCTGATAGACAAGTTGACAGGCAGTACTCGTCACAAGTGCAGCAGAGCCACCACTCAAACATCTTGCCTGTTATATTTTAGGGAGCCTCAGTGGAAACAGACTGCCATTTCGGGGTTGTGAAATGCCGACTGAGCGCAGCGAATTACGATAAAGCGTTCTCGCATTTAAATAAAAGAAAGAGAAGCCCGCGCAGACACGTTCACTACTTACTCATTACAGCAACGTCAAGTGATTCCTTTGAAGCCATAGTTTCCACAGCAAAGCCAATGAATCAATCAAATATTAGGTAAAACAGTTATTTAATCGCCATTCACATCTTCAGTTTCTAGCGAATGATTTAGTTAAATTGGTCATGAAAATTATATTTCTGCCGAATGGTCAGAAAATGAATAAACAACAGCCTTTGGATTAGTCAACACCGAAACTTATAGTGTAAAGCAAACTGAAAAATCTGTACATATCGCCCACGCGCCTGGAAGGTATCTGCATAGCATTGGAATAAGGATAGTAAAGTTACGGTCTTTATCTGCACCGCTGTTCTCGACTGGACACATTACGCGATAAGTGTTCAAACCACCATTGAAGTTTCGAGTCTTCAGGGATATGCTACTGAGCGAAAGTTTCCGGTGTCGTTCCGAAGCATGTGATGTGGTCGATAAGCAGATAATTTGCTTCGGACGTACGGCAAGGATTCCTTTGGTGGCTAAAGCTAATCCGCAGGCACCGCTTCTGTTCTGTTCTGCACTAGCTGGCTTGCTACGGGCAGGTTGATGTTTATATCCCCTCGACTGCTACATTTATATAACTCCTTTAGCACAAAAAATAAAAGATAAATAAATGGTGACCCAAAACAAACATGTAAAAGGAAGGAAAAACATTTAGCAAACTGAAGCAACGTGAGAAAATAACATGGCAGTGAACAGTTCGCTTGTATGGGTACTTCGAAATAGAACGTTCACACGCACACATTTCTGTCCAAGTTCTACCCACAGCATACAGACTAACACGTCACTTCGTACACAGCTACACATAGGTGCTCATCATAAGCGCTTGTGTGGTACAGTGGGCATTAAGAAGCATTTTAAGATCTTCGCCTTTTGCTGAAGATGATTTTCAGGCCATGATCCAAACTGCGGCGTCTTTAAGGACACATGCGTTTCTTCGGGACATTAAACTGCATGACCTAACTCGAATGTAATATAATTTGACGGGCGAGAGCAATACTTATAGACGCGTATTTCACATTCCAGCGGTTGTCCTTCCGGAATTTCAACTTATCTGCACTGAAGCAAACGCTTGCGTCAATGCTCCTTCCAGAACGTGTTTACTGAAGGCTCAACCGGGGCTGCGCACATGCGTCCAATATACATATCATTGTTATTCATTGTTTTAGAGCCGGTACTGCGCAAATAATATATTGTTTCACTGTAGCATTGAACTTTTAAATAACTGTCGATGAATTCTAAGAATGTGTTTCTTACCTGCAGTGAGATTCAGGTCCGGTCTTTGTCCACAAACACAACACCACTCAATCCCAGCTGCGCAGAGGGAGGATTGAGTGCTTCCAACTGTTCTTAGTTGTTTGTGTCTTATCTTGTTGTCATCGTCGTCCTGGTTTTCTTACATGCTGCCCATTTCGAAGAAGCAGTGAAGAAAACAAGAACAAGTGGCAAGGTAGAGCAATCCTGACCAAAAACAGATCACCAGTAAGTCTGCAAAAATGGGTTTTCCTTACATGAAGATGCGTGTCAGGGTCATTGTTTCTGTGACGAAACTGCGCTGTTATTGTCCTCACAGACAACACGTGAAGACAGACGAGCTTCGAAGTTCAAATATAGCGGCTGTTTTTGATGTGTGTTTGCTTCGGGATTTGTGGACGCGGCCGCGGGCGGTCAGGACCCGGGTGTTTGAACACAGGAACCCAGAATACAGGTAAAGCTGAAGGAGTTTTTAGAAGGGGATATCAATGCCAAAGCATACGTTGAATGTCAAACACTAGCGTTTTGATTTTGTGTTCAAAACACTAGTGCTTAAACAAATGTCTTCCAAACAACTTAAGTGGATGCTTGGGCGCGTTGGTACGACATAGCGGAAAGAAAACAGACGGAGCACCAGGAAAAGTGAGACAGAAACTACAGCGCTGACTTACAACAAAGGTTTATTCGTCAACAGCGCGCAATATATACTTGCACAGTCCAAAACGAGAAGGAAGGAAGGAACATAGAAATGATAAGCAAAGATAACATAAACAAACTATCAGCATCATCGCTGCAAACCATGCACATTGCGCGTACAACCACCTGAGAGATATTGCCTTGTGTGCACACACACACACACACACACACACACACACACACACACACACACACACACACACACACACACACACACACACACACACACACACACACACACACACACACACACACACACACACATCTGTGTATATACATATATAAGATAGACGGAATAAAAAAGATGACGTGGGGATATGAGGACAGACTGCCTGAGCCTGAGAGCTGCCTGTGTACAAAAAACTTACAGAGTCCCTTATGCTTTCACCCTAAGACGACTCGAGGGCGAAAGCCATCTTCTTTTTTTTTCTCAGTCGATGCACTGAACCTGCCCCGCCACTTTCGAAAAGTTTCTGCACCCAACGTGATATTGCAATTCCTCCAGGATCGGAGGCACCCTACCAGGTTTTCCACAGCCTCCGGGATCGGACCACCTTTGACCAAGGTACGATGTCTTGCAATGATGTAATCATGCGACGTTGCGTCGCCCGAAGTCATACTGTGCGTCAGGATGACGCCATATGGTGACGAGATCACCTGATCATTTTTTGCACCACGCGTGCTGTCGCCGACGCCCCAGGACGTCGACGCCGACGGCCAATTTTAGCGTTTGATGCGGCATTTAGGCTTTCGCCTTAGAAACAATGAATAAATTAATGAAAGCACGTAAACGATGAACTGCGAAGTCAACAAACACCACCGTCGTTATCCGCATGCACGCCCAAGATCTCGAAGCAGCTGGATCACAAAACTGGGTCAAGCAGCCGTACCTGCTCGTCTTGTAATCTCCTGGGATTAGAGACGATCGCTGAATTCCGCCCGAAGCATTTTGCGCCGCCGCCTGCACTTGTTTTCCGCTTTCTTGCCCTACCGTCTTCGTGAACGCAATCAACCTTAGGGCTCAAGCACCCTTTTCCTTGCTATGATGCGATCCTCCTTTACGTTTCTTACCTGTTGGCTAATAGCACACACTTTACCTCCAGCTCTCTAATCATCGCACACGGCTGCTTTGGCCTCCGCGTTCCCGTTAAAATGCTGCCGGATCAAAAACTCGGTCTCTTCGGAAATAGCAACTCGTTGGAAATTTATCAGAGTAGAAAAAAACGAAACTCTAAAGAAACGGGAGTTCAAGCTCTTAGTGATAGCTTTTTATGTTCTTTCGTTGACTTGTTTTTCAGGCAAGTTGCGAGCAGCTGCTGAGCGACCCCGCACATTAGCGAAATTGAAGAAAACTTCAAGCTCTTCCACTGGGTTTGAAGCTCAACTTTTAGCGAGACATTCAAGCTAAGCCTTTCGCGACGCCAGGTTTCGAAATTGATGCTTCGCTCCTATGACCTTGCTTCCGGTATCTGCTTTTAGATGACTTTTAGTGAGAAACTGAAAAGCAAAAAAAAAAAAAGGCAAACGGCGCCAAGTCGCACAGTGTAAAGTGATCATTTCTGTTTGCAAACATGAATAAAACTGTTGACTTTAGTAGCCATTTCGACGTTTCTAAAACGGAAATAAACGCGATTGGTACTATTAGATTTAAGTGTAGCAGGCTAACCTCTCCGGGATTTTCATTAAAGATTATTATCTCTCTCTTGTAGCAATCCAGGAGGGAGAAAAAAGTTGGAGGACGCTCGAGCTTCGCCTTCAAGAGTAGAACGCGATAGCGTAATCGGGCCCCGTGCGAGTCGACTTCTGAAATGCTAGACTGTCTTCGGTTCTCGGTGGGTGCCCCAACCGTGCCGCAAGAGAACGAACGTTTGTGCGCGTAACATTGGTCATTTCAAACTATCCTAGAAATGCCTACTGCAAGCACAGCTGAGAAGTGCCCACTACGCCACTATTCTTCGTTTTGGGAATCAGCGAATGGTCCACTACGCGTTCGTAAGACAACACGCGAACCTACACAGCTGCTCACTTTGTTGATGCTTTTGCCCCTGGTGATATGATTGAATATGTCTGAGCGCTTTGTAATGGGTAGGCCTTTAGAACACCCACTCGTTGCGCAATTCACATGTTTTGACGCCTGTCTACGCTTCTGCCACGCAATATTACATGTGTTAAAGGGACTCCTCCCACTACATGACATTCTTATAGTGTATTTTTTTCCGAAGCAGTTTCAGGCAATGACGTGGCTCTGTGGTAGGACACCTGCCTACCACGCAGAATGCCTGCGTTCGATGCTCACACGTACTGAAGATTTTTTGTTATTTATTTTATTTGCAGCTTCCTCGATTTCTCGCTCATGGAGAACGCTGATCTTTCGCTCACAATCAACGACTCCGACACCGACGCCGACACTGGAATTTCTGCGAAACCAGCTCTTCAACGCTATCACGTTAATAAAGGATATAATTCAGCCCGAGAATGTCGTCAGAGGATCGGGTTATCGGCGTATCTTTAAGTACGGTCCGCACGTAAAATAATAGCGTTGGAAGCTAGAAGACGTCAGGAAAAACTCTTGGGGCATGTTAGAGAAACCACACAGCTAATAGTGAACATGAGAGAGCCATACTGCCTGATTTACTGCGCATTGGGTTCTGCGCGATATCATTCGGTGCCCTCGCTTCGAAGCATTTGTATACTGAAACCCTCTTTTCTTTCCGCTCTAAGTGAACACATCGAACCACCAGAATCTCAATCATGAACTCAAACGCACACAACCCATAAGCCCCGCCCACATCATCCTCTTTTCACTGATATGGTTAAAGTGAAATCATATTCTCACGTAAAGTCGGAAATAGGTGTACGAGCGCGTGACGTAACAGCAAACAGTCCTCATTCGGGTGCACATGTGGTCAGCAGTACATTAAGTGGCTTCGCTTTTTTATGCCTTGCAACATGCAATAAATCCTGGTACGGGGCTGGTTTGAGGCTAGGCCTTACCATGGTGTTTGAATGTTCTTTTTTGGATCACGCTGCAACGGGATATAAGTTCTTCTCTAGCTATGACAAGCAATGGTTGAACAAGAACTCGGAAGAGAGAGAGAGAGAAGGATAAAGGAAAGGCAGAGAGGTTAACCAAGGTGGTGGTGATGGTCTCTTTGTTTCACCCAACAGATGCGACCGACCAGTACGAAGACTGGTAGCACTGGCTTAGAGGAGGTCGGCGGGGATCCCTTGGAATACTGCCGCCTCCACCACGTGCTGGATCTACCGGCGTTCATCTGCTGGCTCGGAAGCACTCAGGAGGGACTGCCACGACCCTGGGGTGTTTGTGTTGTCTGTGTTGTGGTGCGTGCAAGTCCACACCATAAGTATGAGTGTGGCCGGAGATGTGCCATGTTGGCACCTTGGCACTATCTGTTCCGGAAAAATTCTGCTCTATAAGACTGAGCCCAGTTGACTGTCCTGCACGGGGGAACGGAAGTAAATCTTCACAAAAGGAGTTAATGGGCACCGTTGCTGCCGCCGAGACAGTAGTAGTGGTGGGCTCGACGTCACAGGTGGTCAGTCAGTCACGTAATCTTCAGAAATTTCAGCAGCGCTTTCATTGCTGCGAGAACGAAACGAACGAAAGGTAGGGAGTTTACGTACCAGAACAAATTTTCTGGTGTGCTACTCTAGCAGGGGGAGGACTGAAAAAAAAAGGAAAAATGTGATATAGATGGAAACAGCACGCGTACACAAACACTGACTTAAGCAGCACAGCACATGACACATGCCAGCGCTATAATCGTTCATGGAGGTTTGCGTTCCGTAAAAATTATGGACTTGGGGAGTCTGTGTATCTGTTTCGGAGATCAGTGCAAAATGATGCCAGCCTGTCTAAGGGACCTTACGGGAGCAAACTGCCTCAGATAGGCTGGCAGCGATCAGCATGCGACAGATGAAGGACGACGCTGTCCGAGCGAAAAACACAGCAGCAAAAAATAAACATACATGTTTCGTAAATGATAGTCGCGTGTACTGTGGAAGGGCTACTACTGCCAAATGTCAAAACCGAAGAAACTGCTGAAGTCTGTGTTACCTTTGATTTTTTTTGTTTGTGAGAAACACGTATGACCTTCTTTCGTGTCCTCCCCGTACAATGTTGCAGATTCCGCGACTTAAAATCTCATAAGTCGTCCACCACGTCGCGGTGTTTACCACGGAATTCTACAAAGTTTAGCCTGCGCCATGGCGTTATAGCTGTAGGCAATACCGCATTACGTCGCAGCATTCATACCACGTACGTGCGAAAGCCGTCATATCGTACCGCTGTAGCCTTTCACTCACGCTTGCCCAAACGTTTCAAATTGTGTTTCAACCCCGCGCATGTTGACATACGCTTATCTACGCGCTGTTTTCAATCAATCTTTAAGCCTCGTCGCCAATTCCCCGGAGGCTTCCTCTCCCGTACGGCTTGACGCCGGCAAATGGCAGCGAACAGGGTGAGGGAGTCTGCGACGTCGTTCTTGCAGGCCTTCGCGTGTTTACACGTAGGCCCCGGAATAGATTGCTATCACGGGTCACAGACCCACGTCGCCTCTCCTTTCGTCGCACGGACGGGCAACGCGTCTCCCTATTAGGTCTCACGCTCCCGTCGGACCCATAGCCAATGCAAATAGAGGGATGTCTTCCCAAGCACGACTGTCTTGATACGCTTCTCCGGAATTGCTTTCCAGCGGCCGTGACCGCGTGTCCGCATGGCCCTGCTGCTGCTGCTCGTGAAAGTAAGAAGGAGGCGAAGCTGGTTTCCCAGAACAGCTGCACCTACGCAAATCCGAGGAAGTTGTGACGTGATTCCAAATCACACTACCCTCGGAAAGTTTTATGTAGACAATGGCAGGAGAAGCAATGTGCTAGTTTTTACAGCATAGCTCTCTCTAGCCTGTGCTGTAGTAGTAGTAGTAGTAGTAGTAGTAGTAGTAGTAGTAGTAGTAGTAGTAGTAGTAGTAGTAGTAGTAGTAGTAGTAGTAGTAGTAGCAGCAGCATCAGCAGCAGCAGCAGCAATAGTAGTCACACGGACGGGCAACACGTATCCCTCTTAGGTCCCTCTCTCCCGTCACACCCATAACCAATGCAAATGTAATGTCTTCTCGACCGCGAATGTCTCGATACGGTTCGCCGCCTCTGCTTCCCAGCGGCCGTGACCGCGTGTCCGCCTCGCTCTGCTACCGCTGCTCGTGAAAGTATGAAAGGGGAGGAGCTGGTTTCACGGAATAGATGCGCCTACGCAAACCCGCGAAAGTTGTGACGCGGTCCTAACTCACACTACCTGCCGGAGGTTCTATACAGACAATGGCAGGAGAAGCAAAGTGCTAGTTTTGTTGACGACAACGTGAGCCAGAGAAAGAGGGAGAGAGAGAGAGAGAGAGACGGAGAAAAAGAAGGGCAACGGGATCACGATCGGACGCGCGTTCGGGTATTTGCCATGTAGCGGAACAACAAGCGCAGTAAAGTAACAAACACAAGGAATGTGCCGCGAGGTACATATGAGCATTCAATGACGGCATCCCTATAAGGGCCTTAACACGTATTTAATGCGGCTGCAACTGGATCTCCTGAGACGGGAAAATGTTTAAACTTTAACGCGCCTGATATTTTTTCGCTCGAAAAGGATGATCGCTTCACGTAATTATGAATAATGCGTCGAGAACGGGGCAATGTCATTTCCATTGCGGGCATGGAAATGACATTAAGCACGGGCAATCTTTCGTTTGCACTGCGTACACAATAAGAGCCGGAAAACTCGGCACTCAGTCAGAACAATGACTCGCTTTTTATCGGCACTATCGCAAAACAACTTCTCTTTATACCGCTTCGCGTGCATATGCACACTCACAAGGGCTCACACAGAGACGCCTACGTACGGGCACACATGCAAACACATAAAATATTACGAAGTACGCGTGGAATAATGTCCAATATCACCAAGTGGCTGAAGCTCGTACTTGAAAAAAGTTTCTGTCATTTCAGAGAATGTGTTTGCAGCGAAACTTGCTTGCCGAGCATTCGAAACGGTGCGAGTCCCTGTTGAGGTGATCGATTCTTTCGGCATTAAGAATAGCAGCCACAAATTGTGCAGTAAGGTACGATGGCCGAGTATTGAGAAAGGAAAGTATCCTTGCACTTAGCAATACAAACACGGTGAAGGTCCACTGACATTGGTTTGAGGGACGTAGATCGATAGATCAATTGTTGCATTTTTATGTCTCCCACGCCAATTCTAAAACGCCAGTCAATCGTCGACCGGAGCAACAAACGGTGATGAATGGACGTGAAGTGACTCTATTGCACACAAGCTCAACTGCTCTGTTGCGAAGGTTCTTAATGGTATAACGATGATACCATGATACCAGCAGGATCGATTGCCGGCCTGGCTCAGATGTCTCATACCTGGAATACGGTATTGAGCCAGAAACACACGTCGAATTGGATAAAAACCAGCGGAAAGCACGAACCACAGATAAAGAACATAACGGGACAGGCTGGAAAATTGATATCACAGAAACACACGTGCTTTAGGGCGTGGCCAACGCAGTTTCTTCCTTTTAATTTCAACTAAATTATGAGCTACTTCATGGACCAGCTCGATCTGGCCAGTAGAGCGTGCGGAGCGACTGTAGCTCATGTATGGCCTTGGACCTGACTCTTCCTCCACTTAAGGCCCTCTAAACACATTGATGCTTGCCTTCATTTGCAAACTTTCTGCCTCTTTCAACCTTCTGCATTTTTAATGTATCGCTCCGTCGCCCAGTCTCTTCATGCTACGCCTGTTATATTTTGTTCTATATGCTGTTGCATTGTCCTTAGCTTCCCCTCAACCCTTCTACCGGACTTCTACACTCCCAGCCCGTAGGTTGGCACTGGTAGAATGCAATGATTGTTCGCACTTTGTTTTAATAAGAGTGGTTAGAGAACGCCCCTAAGTTGGTCGTGCCCGCCGTATGTGGTCCAAGTCATCTTTATTCTTCGCTACTCTTTGTTCAGATAGAGCACGAAACCTTCAGCTAGGCCGCATGAACGTAGAAAGCCTTGTTGTGCCTTCGATGTATTCCACGCTGCGTAACTACAGAATAAAATCACACCATCTTCGCTAAAGGGGACCATGAGGCGATGCGAAGCAGCGTTTCGGCATGTTGAGCCCGCGTTTCAGAGGGGAAGTGGAGAGGGGGAAGGGAAGTGGGAGAGGGGGAAGGTGGAAGGGGAGAGAGGGAAGGTGGAAGGGGAGAGGGGAAGTGGGAGAGGGGGTGTGTGGAGAGGGTTCGCGCATGTGCAGTTAGGGTGGTCACGCCGCACACCACCATCACCACCACCGGTTTGAACTCCGCCATAAGATGCTTCGCATCTAAAGCTATTCAAGGGGTGTCTACGCAGGAAGCGGCGCATCGTCAGAGCATCCGTTCTAATGGGGTGCCAATCAACCGTCCCTGCGCGGTGAAGGCGAGCCCAGATGTAAATTACATGTTCGGTGGTTTGAGTGGTTCGGAGGCGGCCCTGTCGTAAGGAAAACGTGACGATGGATGATACAAGCTTCATTTCCAACCAAAATTGTCTGATGTTGCCACCCTGCAAATCAAAAGAAAACAATGAAGATGACTATAAAGGAGACTTGCAGAAGACATATATAGGTAACGAAAGAAAGTATGTAAACGATGTACCCTTCTACAACATAGACCCATTTCTTTCTGAAACATGGTTGCTGTACATGTTTTGTTGGATCCGCACAAGAACTTGCAGTGCAATACCTAAAGTACCTATGGAGTGGAGAAGCGGGCCTTCTTGAAAAAAAAAAATGTCACTGCCACGACTGAAAAAAATATGCACGGTGTTCAGGCTGTTTCCTTGCGTCTACTATCGGCGTCAGGCACAGTAGAGAAAGAACTGAGCGATGTAGCAAGAGGGAGGGTACCGAAACAGAGACGGCAAAATGAGAGAATCTCTGGCATCAGTTTTTTAGCAGGTAGGTTTGTATAGCGATATTTTCTCAAGCGGTCAATATCTCCTTGCGGCCGAAGACGAAACAAAAAAATGAATGACAAAAAAGAACCACTTTCCCACCCACACATCGTCGTATATCAGCCCCACGAAGCAAACTGAGCGAATTCGAAGAACGAGCTCATCTGGAAGGAAAGGACACACTTGGCAGAGCCGGGTGGCGGTGCATCGATTTTCTTGTGAGCGGAAGCGACAGAGTCGAATACGAAGGAGATTTTTAAGAAGAGAAAAGCAATCAACGTTTCAAACGTCATTGCTACATTATCATTATGCATAAGGTTTCAAAATACAAACAAAAAAACAAGATGCGTCTAATTCATAGTTCCGCGAACGCGTCATCGACTTGGAATTGCAAGGATTTCAGTAGCGAAAAGATTGTCGTGGGCTTCTGTCCGCTAATAGCAGTTATCGATTCTGGTGCCGTTTGCTACGACAAAAGCGTGTCTCTTTCAGCTCTTGCTGCTTACGAGATCAGATTCTTCGAATGGAAGACGATTAGCACACGTCTAAGAGACGACCGCTTGAGGACGTGTGTAATTAGAGACGTATACATGAAGTCACGAGATCAGTGCGTGACTTGCCGTCGCCCACGAGGCCGTATTTTTCTTTTTACTTGTTACAGATGCGGACACATTTTTCGAGCTGTAGACGGGGGCCTTACAACCTGCTTGTACTTGAGCGGTGATTTGATAGCAATGCCTTAGGGTAACACTTGAGAAGCGTTCTTGGCTCGGCGAGTTAGCGATCTGAGAACGGGCAGCCATTGTTGACGGCGGCCGATGCTACAAAAATGAACTCATTACTAGGCATCATCGATCGTTTTCACTGCAGTGTATTGTTCTTCCTCTGAAAATAAAGGGGCTGCCGAAAATGTGTCCTCACGGCATTCCACTCGCCTTCATGCTATGTTTAGGAGGCTTCGCTAATCAGTGTCTTCAGCAATCTTTTTCTTTTGTATCATTCTGTTGGAGATTTCTCCATCGTTACCACAATCCAACGTTATGGTGGAATGCGTTCCATCATGTTGGCGGGTATTGTAGTCGGCATGGTGGAGACAAGGTGGGTATCGTGTACCTCGCTGAGTGCACAATTAATCCTGCTTAGCACCCCCCCCCCCCCGATCATGCATAAGTGGAAACATATGCGTATGCGTGTGGTTGACTACCCTGAGCGGAGAACGAAATAAAGCAGCTGTTAACAGGAATAGCTGGACATTGGCCGGAAGGGATGCCTACCGTGTGCATCTATTATTAATCTCTCTTTTATTCCAAGTTCTAGGTAGAAAACGGGACGCCGAGGCAAAAGTTTCCCTCTTGCTCAGAGGGGGACACAACATCACCCACCATGCCTCCCCTTTGTCCATTACACTGTAAACCATTATGATGGAGGACATTAAATCGTCATAGAATTTTCACACATGACAGTTCGAAAAACGTGTCGGCTTCTGTAACAAGAAGACATTCCATTGTTGCAAGAGTCGCCGTGAACAAGGAGGAAGGAAACGAACGTGGAAGGAAAGCAACTTGCCGCAGGTCTGAAGACTACACACGCCCTTTTTAATCAGGTGTACAATTCATTACGCATTTCCAGAGCGGTTACCATGGTCGCCATCACCAACCACAACGGCTGCATCTAACAACCTGGCGACTCATCCCTGTCGTCGCACTGTGCTGCAGCCGATGGCTTTCACCACTGAAACCTCGGGGCAAACCATAGCATTCTAATACCTTTCCTTTTCTTGCTTATTATAGTAAACTAAAATGTCGTACGTATAATACATGGAAGAAGTGTAAGAGAAGATGAATGCTTTAAGAGAAGAAAGATCCTTGAACAGTGATTGTTGCCGGAGCAAACGTTTCAAGTGGTACTGTCTTCTTCAAGGCAGTCGAAGTTGAAGGTAGTTGCTCCCTTCTTGAAGAACACAAGACCACTTGCCGAAAGTTGGCACCTGCGACATCTCCTGTCCAAGGATTTGTCTTCATATATAACACATGGTCACTGTACTACAAGAGTGCCCTACCTTCAGCCCACTTCCCTAAGGTATCGCTGTATGTGCACAAGGTTGGCCTTTGGAGTGTTAGTCAGCGCCACTCATGACCGCAGCGGCGAGTATGGAAAATTCATCGTAGCACCGCTTTCAAGAATGTTTGTCTGAGCTTAGCAGCAGGTCATGATCGATAACAAGTCTTCTTGAATTCACGTGATGCCTGACGTCAAGACAAAAAGCCAAGGTTCTCTGCGGCGATGTCAGACGGAAAGGAACACAGAATTTTGCAGAAATGTTAAGAGAACTTCCGGACAGACTTACATGGAGCCGTGTGCAATTGATAGGGCGAAAAATAATTCTGGAAATGTCCATTACTCGATACATCCCTGATAAGTCGAGGCCCGCATTTGGCCCCACGTTGTTCACCAAATGTGAGTTCAGCGTCAATGGTCGGCTGGATACTTCAGGGAGGACATGGAGGCAACGACCGCAGAAACATCTCAACCTTTACTGAAAGAAGACCGGGCTACAACTGAACGTTTTTCACAGCGGCCAAAACCTGCACGAGCCATGAACTGTGAACCGACGATCCTTTTCTTCGATGCAGGCTCGGCCGCAGCCAACGCTCCCATAAGTTGTGCAATACTGTTTTAGAGCGCAGCTCGTAGGCGCCCGTTCCTGCGTAGAGCGGCGTCGCCGTTGGCTGGCGTCGCCGGTGTAACCGATAGAGCGAACGAGGACGAAAGAGAGTGAACACTGAGTCTGTCGACATCAGGAGCCACTGGCATTTAACCTCGCTTTTTCGCCGTCACGTACGCTGGCCCCTCTGTCAGAGCTCGTGGTCATGCATGCAGGGCTGGCACCTGCACTGCGGCTGGCTTCACTTGTCTTGACGGGGCTGTCGGCGTTTCGCTTGGTTCGCGACGCCTGCAATGCACACAATTGTGTGCGTAGCACTAGAACGCTTGCAATTTATTTGGGAATATGTAATGAATGTTACGTTGCTGCAATTAACTGCGGATAGCCAAAGCTTCAAATACTCTTGGCGCCGACCCAACACGAAGCTACCGCTCAGAATTCGCATTAGGCAGTATGGTAAGAGTCGGCGAATTTTTTAAAGTTAGTTTTGTAAAGTTATTTAGAAGAATAACTTAGTCTTCTAAAGTTATTAAAGAGCAAATTTTGTACTCCAGTAAAGCATTAGGTTGACTGCGCTGACTCTGTCGAGAGTAAAAATAAGGCTACGGCATTCACAAAATCACTAGGGAGCTTCATGGCGTAGTGGAGACTTCATCCCAGGAAGCACGGCATTCGTTATTTCCAGGGGCGGTGAGACAGCAGACGATTGCCGAAGACACTGAATAGCGAAGCCTCCTGAACACAGCATGAAACCGACATAATGTATAATCTCACTTGAAAGGGCGATATAACCACAGCACCGTGCAGTCATTGCGTACAGTTAGTGCAGGTGCCTCTTACATAAAGCGAAGTTGAGCCTACTGTTGCAGATAACGAAATCAGCCTGGCTGCGTAAGTCTGCCAATGCGACACCCTATTATTTAACGCGACACGGAGCTAGCAGATTCGAGTCAGTGCAGGTAATGCTATCCCGGAATTCGCTTTAGAGGCAGAGCAGTGTGTGCTGTTTTGCGATTACGTAGAAAGGAAATGATCGCTGGTTTCTTGTGTTCCTTTCTACGCAACAATCCTCTTTTACAGAAAGGATAACGTTGCGAAAGCGTACACCGAAGCCCGCATTGACGCAAACTGACGGGCTTAGAGCTTCCTGGCTTCGTTGCATCGCGGAGTTGACGTACAGACCTTGCGTTAGAGGTGAAACGAATGGTTACGAAACGGCGTTATAACAAACTGAAATTGGATCTAAGGGATGCGTAACTTGAATACCTCAGCGAAGTCGCCTTTAGCGCAGTGGATAGGTCAAATTGGTTGAAGGAGTATTGCAGGCTCATTAGTAAAGAGGACTATAGGTATCAGATAACACGCATTTTGCTTACAAAAAAAAAATTAAGGCAGATTCGCACTAGTGGTGTCAAGCCTGACGGAAGTGCGACGCTGGATGGCCTTCTCTGTTTTAGATGCGAAGTATTTTAAGGCGGAGCTCAATCCGGTGGTGGTGGTGTGCGGCGTGACCACCCTTACTGCGCATGCGCATACCTTCTCCACACACCTCTACTCCACTCCCCCTCACCACTCCCCTCCTCTACCCCTCTCCCCTTCCCCCTCTTTACTCACCCTCTCCCCTTTACCTCTCCCCTCCCCCTTTCCACTCTTCCTCTGAAACGCGGGCTAGACATGCCGAAATCCTCTCCTGCGCAACGCCGCGATGAGCTCCAGCGCATGCGCGTCCCCTCCCCTTCTCTCTCCTCTCCTACGCTGCCCCCCTCTCGCCCGCCTGTCGACCGCGCTCCCCGCTCGCTCTGTGAGAATTAACGGCCAGGCTAGATGGAAGATACGACGCGCGTAGCGTCCCTCTTCGCGTTCCACGACGCGAGGTCGGTAGTATGCCCAACGAACGCCAACGGAACGCGATCGTGCAAGTGCTCCGGCTTCGCATCGCCTCATGGTCCCCTATAGCGGGAGATGGTGTATTTTTTTTTCTTATTTCTTTCTTTCTTCCTCTCTTTCTTTTTCTCTCTTCTCTGAGTTTATTTCTGTATTTTTTGTCTCTGTTCATTTGTAGTTCTTTGTCTGTTTATCTATTTCTTTCTCTTTCTCGCTCTCTCTATTTTTCTTTCTTCTTCTCTCTCTTTCTTCGATTCTCTTTTTCTTTCCTCCCTTTCTTCCTCCCTATTTATCTGTATCTCTTCCTTTCTACGCTATGCTCTACTCTCTCACCTCTTTCTTTCCCTCCTCCTCGCCCTCACTTCACTTTCTCACCCCCTTGCTATACTATACTATACTATACTATACTATACTATACTATACTATACTATACTATACTATACTATACTATACTATACTATACTATACCATACAAGGATATGCTATGCTTTGCTAGCGTGACCGGATAGCAGAGTGGTTACGACGTTCTCCTTCAGACCGTGTGCACGCGGGTTCGAATCCCGCCTCGTCAAGAATTCTTCTCTTTTTCTTTCTTTCTATCTCCTACTCTCTCTGTATCTCTCTGTGTACTCGTTCTCTTGCCCGTCAGAGTTATTGCATCCTACGCTGGACAAATCGGCGCACGTCTTGTCGTAGTGAAGTAGAAGATGAAGAAGAGGACGAAGAGAGCACGTGCCGGTTCATGATGATGATAATCTAGGTTCGCACTAACCGGCGCAACGAAAAGCTTCAACAGCTTCGCTGTTAAAAATTTAGATGACCTTAATGTTCGCTTACGTGTCTGTACTGGAGCACTGTTTTGTTGCCAACATGAAGGCCATTCACCGTCATGCTTGCTACAAAAGAGTGTGCCACACTCGCCGTCACGGCGGCGAGCGGCGCTGGCTAACACTCCCATGAGAACAGAAACATAAATACCCAATAAAGTGGGTGGGATAGGGACTGCCGCTGTAGCTTGACTGGTAGAGCATCGGACGCCTTATCCGAATACTGCAGATTCACTCCCTACCTGCAGCAACTTGATTTTTCATCCATCCTAATTCCTCTCTATTTATGTCATTTCTATACTACAGTTAAAAATACAAGTAATGCTCCCTATTATTTCCTTTGCTTCTTTGTCGGTTGGTTTCATTAAATTACTTCTCTGTATGTACTAACTTTAGTATTAGGTGTTATGCTACTCAAGTTACTAACTTGACACTTACTGCCTTGTACTACCTTGAGTTACTACATAGGTAGTAAATGACAAGAGCTTACTACCTCAAAGATTAGCGAGTATCACTACTTTATTTTTCGAAGAGCATGGCGCATAAGCTTCGGGCTGACTTAGTTGAGACTTGTGTGATGGAGATTCAATTCTACTGGCACCGGATAAATCTCCGAGCCACTCTTTCCGACGGAAAGCCCGACGATTGACGCAACCCGAAAGAAGCTCCTTCGCTTAGAAGCAAGCACAAAATGGCACTCTCTGAAATGAACGCGTTCCGATGCCGCAATAATGAGTTTACAACAAGGGCAATCGCTAGATATTGTTGCTTCATCTATGTCTTTTGTTAAGGCTGTCCAATCTCACTTTAAACAAACAAAGAAAAAAAAAACTGCGGAGTTGCTAAAAATTTATATAAACAATCTGAAGAATGCCTGAAAGACGGCCATAACAGAAAAAGTCACAGTTTCGCCGCAAGGGCGAAGCAATGAATGCGATAGCAAGAAACTAAATGCTATATGAAGCGAGGCTCGCCAATGGATACTCTAAGTTTGAACAGCGCTCCTGTTGCAAAGGTGGCCGAAGCAGCGAAAGAAACTAGCGTGCTTCAAGTGTCGAGCTGTGACACTTGATAGTTCGCGCTCATCTTCTGCTTGTTCGTTTAGCGGCGTCCCTTGAGCTCGAATGGCTTTCGTACGCTGCGTAACATGAGCGCGGACATCACGGTGAAAGCGTGAAACACTCCTCTTCCCCTCAGCACATAAAAACCCCGCGAGCAGACAGCGGAAGGGCAAGGTTCTCCCTCCGCAAGTATAAGAAGAAGCGAGCGCGCGAGCTGACTACTTTTAAATGCGCCTGTCGTGCTCCTAACGCCATCTCGCTGGTAATGAAGAAACGCTTATAAGCGCAGCCGTCTCTGAGTCCGTCCAGCGCTAAAGGGTGTGTATATAACGCTCGCCGTTACCTACGTGGAGGATCTGCGTTTCGTGGCGTAGTGGCTAGCGCCACTCGCTGCGGAGGAAGAGGTCCCTGGTTCGATTCCGCGCCTCGGAAGCATTTTTCTGAATTATTTTTCTTTGGGGCTTTTATATATATATACATACATACTTATACATATACGGTGCATGACGGCGACGGCGACGGCAAAATTCAGCCGAGACCGTCCATATAATTGCTATCGCAATAAAAGTCAGTTTCGCCGCAAGAGCGAAGCAATGAATGCGATAGCAAGGAACTAATGCTATACGAAGTCAGGCTCGCCAATGGATACTCTCAGTTTGAACAGCGCTTCTGTTGCAAAGGCGGCCGAAGCAGCGAAGGAAACTAGCGTGCTTCAAGTGTCGAGCTGTGACACTTGATAGTTCGCGCTCATCTTCTGTTTGTTCGTTTAGCGGCGTCCCTGAGCTCGAGTGACATTCGTACGCGCCGTAACATGAGCGCGGACAGCACGGTGAAAGCGTGAAACATTCCTCTACCCCGCGCCACGAGAAAACCGCGCGAGCAGACAGCGGAAGGGCAAGCTTCTCCCATGCAGAAATATAAGAAGAAGCGAGCGAGCTCGCCGACGACTTTTAAATGCGCCCGTCGGGCTCCTAGCGCCACCTCGCTGGTAATGAAGAAACGCTTATTATCGCCTTCTGTCTCTGAGTCCGTCCAGCGCTAAATGGTGTGTATATAACGCTCGCCGTTAGCTGCGTAGAGGATCTGCGTTTCGTGGCGTAGTGGATAGCGCCGCTCGCTGCGGAGCAAGGGGTCCCTAGTTCGATTCCGCGCTTCGGAAGCATTTTTCTGAGTTATTTTTCTTTGGGGCCTTTGTATATATATATACATACTTATACATATACGGTGCATGACGGCGGCGACAGCGACGGCGACGGCAAAATCCAGCCGAGACTGTCCATATAATTGCTATCGCAATAATAATATTAGGTGACACTACGTTGAGTCAGCTATTATAGCTTCTTGATTCTCTACGCAAAAAAAAGAAGAAAAGAAAAGAAAGTAAAAAAACGAGTTTGACTGCTATTAGACGAAACATCATAGTGGATGTACGTTGGGCAAGCTATTATGACTTCCTAACGTTCCTCCACAGCACAAAGGAAACAATGGTGACACAAATAAAATTACTTTCAATATCATTATTCTGCTTTCCTGCCCTGTCGTTGGAACACTGACCGGCCAGTGCCTCTACGACAGGGCCAGGCAGCACAGTAATGATGTTAGAAAGGCATATGGTAGCCACCTATCAAGACACTGCATAAAGTGCACATGCGCCCCTTTATTTAGCAGTAAATTTTTTTACTTTTCCTCTCCCCAGCGGCAAGCCTCGTAGGCTCACTGTTTGTCTTTGGCGGTATGCTGCTGGAAATATTTTGGTCTTTTGGGCCGAGTATTTCAAGTGGGCGCCGTTTCGTTGAAGCCATCTCGGGTTCCCGACGGAAAGCTTCGGGTGAAAGCTAGACAGACAGACAGACAGACAGACAGACAGACAGACAGACAGATAGACAGATAGATAGATAGATAGATAGATAGATAGACAGACAGACAGACAGACAGACAGATAGATAGATAGATAGATAGATAGATAGATAGATAGATAGATAGATAGATAGATAGATAGATAGATAGACGGACAGACAGACAGACAGACAGACAGACAGACAGACAGACAGACAGACAGACAGACAGACAGACAGACAGACAGACAGACAGACAGACAGACAGACAGACAGACAGACAGACAGACAGACAGACAGACAGACAGACAGACAGACAGACAGACAGATAGATAGATAGATAGATAGATAGATAGATAGATAGATAGATAGATAGATAGATAGATAGATAGATAGATAGATAGATAGATAGATAGATAGATAGATAGATAGATAGATAGATAGACAGACAGACAGACAGACAGACAGACAGACAGACAGACAGACAGACAGACAGACAGACAGACAGACAGACAGACAGACAGATAGATAGATAGATAGATAGATAGATAGATAGATAGATAGATAGATAGATAGATAGATAGATAGATAGATAGATAGATAGATAGATAGATAGATAGATAGATAGATAGACAGATAGATAGATAGACAGACAGACAGACAGACAGACAGACAGACAGACAGACAGACAGACAGACAGACAGACAGACAGATAGATAGATAGATAGATAGATAGATAGATAGATAGATAGATAGATAGATAGATAGATAGATAGATAGATAGATAGATAGATAGATAGATAGATAGATAGATAGATAGATAGATAGACAGACAGACAGACAGATAGATAGATAGATAGATAGATAGATAGATAGATAGATAGATAGCATGCTTCAGATGTCGACTTGTGTAGCTGAAGAGGTCAGCTACGTAATCGAACAGAGACACGTAATCCAATAGAGCTACGTCATCCAATGGTGTCACGTGATACGATAGAGCCAAGTAATACAATAGAGCTCGTTCAGTGGGATACAGAAGCACAAGCAAACCACATTAATTCTATTGCGCGACATGAACACGTGACAGAGAGTATTGCGAAGCCTACGCCAAGTCGTGGTGTGGCTTTCTTTTGCCGGCCGCCTCCACGGCGATTCTCAGTGTCTCCAGTGCATTCGGACCGTGCAATCACGCCCACGCTTTTATTGTCTCGCGTTTCGAGAGTGTCTTATTCGGTCCACCGGGGGTCATTAACGAACACCTCGGTGCGATCCTCTGTACTCCAAGAGTACAGCTAGCGTACGCGGTACGGAGCAATCGAATGGGAATTGGCTACCGAGCTCCCGAAACAGCCTTGTTACAGATCGCTGAAGCTACTACAGTGTGCTTCAGAAGATAGGGTGACACTTTGCCTTTGTGCTAGAAGAATAGTAGCTTATCTTAGAAAGGCTTGCAGGGAAGGTGGTGAGTCTCTTGAGGCTTCATTCGTGGAAGCCAGATAGCTGTGAAGTGTCCCCATTCTAGGGGACTAAGAAAAGCTTGCTACAATGTTTCCCTTAGCAAGTTGTTTTTTTTTCTTAGCAGCCATCCGCCATGGTGGTCCAGTGGTTACGGTACTCGACTGCTGACCCTAAGGTCGCGGAGTCGAATGCCGGCCAAGGCGGCTGCATTTCGATGTGGGCGAAATGCCAGAGGCCAGTGTACTTCGATTTTGGTGCACCTTCAAGAACACAGGATGGTCGAAATTGCCGGAGCCCTCCACTACGGCGTCTTTGATAATCATATAGTTGTTTTGGGACGTAAAACCCCAACAGTTACAACATTATTAGATGATTCATTCGTGGAAGCTAGATAGCGATGAGGTTTCTCTATCCTGGAGGAAAAGGAAAGCTTGCAACAATGTTTTTCCTGAGCAAGTCGTGTTTATCATCCATTTCAACGCTCAGTACAACGGTATACAGAGCAAGCAGAGATATAGAGATGCAAGCTGTAACGAATACAAGGTATCTTTGTTAAGGAGGAAGGCTTAGATGCCTCATCAAAGGCGAAAAGTGACCGTAGGCGTCTGCGGCGGCGTCAACACGAGTGATTCAAGCAATCGTGTGAAGACGTCACCCCATGACGTCATGATGACGTCATGACGTGACATCGTAGCTTGGTCCAAGCTGGGCCGATCACGGAGGCACTGCAAAACTACGTGAGGTGCAGAAAGCTTCGAATCCCTTCGATCCCGGAGGCAGTGCAAAACCACGTTGGGTGCGGAAATCTTTCGGGCGGGATCAATGCAATCAACGGAGAAGAAAAAGAAGATGGCTTCCGCCTACCGTTCGTTTTAAGCAAGTGCATGAGAGACAGTGCGACTTTTTCCCCGAGTGATATGTGCGGACTTAGGATGAGAATGAGTACAAGAAACATGGTTACTGCCCTTCTTTACTCCTAGGGTAGTTCTTGTGGCGTACTCACGACATAGATAAAGCAGTACCAAACACACAGCATACAACGTGATCGTGCAACGACACCTGAAGTAACATCCACTGATAAAAAGAAATCTAACGATAGGGCTTCACATGTGGTATACCAGATGTTCTCTACGCTTGCCAGGAGATACAGGAACGAATCTATAGAGTCCACCAGGGTCTCTGTTCTTGCATTTCAACTTATAATGAAAGTAAGCCTGGGTCAAATAATATGCAGGAGTTGTTACGCCGTAATAGCCTCAGAGTGCGTGAGCTCCCCAGTGCGAAAGGAGGGAAGGTTGTCGATATTGCTTACCACTTGCGTCCCCTTCACTACGAGCTTTGCAACAAAGCCACTGACCCCGTCCTGACGCAACCTTATAACTTATGGGTGGACGCTCCTCCTTTTCACCGTCCAACGTTCGCCAGTAATCACGTCCTCGCCCCTCTAGCTTAATTAACTATGACGTAACGTGACTATCCACGCAGAGTGCGCTTAATCCAGCCAGGGTCGTAACCCGGGCAAGCACCTTCGTTTTTTCTTACTCTGTTTCTTGTCATCTTTTCTATTGTTTCGCTTCTTCAGCGCTGCCTTCAACGCCGTTTACTCCCAGCCCTCAGATTAATACCTCTCGGCAGGGCCACTCACTCTTCAACCCACAACACGCGCCATGAAACATAAAATAAACTATCGTTCCTGCAGTGCATGCTATAACGCCTATTACAATCTGCGTTCCAGATGGTCGTTATAGCTAGTGCGTGCCTAAAAAGAACAAAATAAAGAACGTCCTTGGGAATTCGGACATCTTTATGTGCATCGTCAGCTTTTCCCGTCGATACTGCTTCGCTCAAACAGAGCCGACCAGGTGTGGAAAGTTCAAAGTTGACTGTTTTGTTTATACTGGCACCGTAATTCACTGTTCACGATCTATTTGAACGTCCATGAGCTTATGCGTAATCTCTTCGTTAATCACCTTTGACAACATCTCGAAGGCATATTGCGTGTTTATGTGACTACACAATTGTATTTGACGTTGTTTCATTTGTATATATGTGTGAAGGTGTTCCCAGTTTGTACTGCATTTTGCCAAACGTCTTTTTGTCTTGCCCTGCATAATATTTCCATTATTTTATTTGAACACCTAAATACCTCAAACTTAGTAATTACAGCGGTGGCGGAAGTCTTGCATCGCAAGATAAAGAATGTAAGAGGTGGTGCCAGGCCAGAGCCAAGACATGCCACCGTGGAAACTGTGCAAAGTCAAAATAAAAGGTTTGCCGTAATTCCGTATATCCACCGTGTCTCCCATAGTTTAAAGAAGGTGGGGCAACACGCATATGTCGAGGTTGTCATGTCGGCACCCAAGAAATTGTCAAGCCTCTGCAAGATGACATGCCCAACGGCCAAAGAAAAGCGTACGTGTTCTACGAAGCATCGTGTACGCTTTGCAGAATGTAAAGAAGCAGTGGTTTACTCCTTTCCTTTAACATGTGGCAGCAGATATGTGGGACAAACTGGGCGCTGCTTAAACGACCGTCTCAGGGAGCATGCGTACAATGTCCGGGTAGGTCTGCAAGGTCACGTGGCGACGCATTGCCGAAGCTATGGTTGTACGCCGGAATTTGAAAAATGTGCAGTGCTGATGATGACCAAAAAACGCGAGAGATAGTAGAAGCAGCAGAGATGGCCAAGGATGTTAGGCATTGTATCAGCGTGCCTTCCATTGCTCTGTCAGTAAAAGAACTACGTTTTTGGGGTGTATCGCAAGATAGTGCCTTGTGATTTATTAACTTTTATTTCTTCTACGTAAGTGGTGTTGTGCATTTTGAGAGATGAATCTTATCACTTAGGGGTGCTTGTAGTTCCGTGGATGTGAAGCTGCGCATGCGCGGGGTTACCCTTTATATTCGTGTGTTTTATATAATAAAATTCAGTCGGAAGTTAGCGCTTGTGCGTGTCGCATTCTCGTGTCTTTCGTCCCTGAAATTTGAGCTATTTAGCTGTGCGAATGGAGCACCAGCTAGCCCGAACACGCACCTTACCATTATTTCACTGTATCGAATTATGCAAGTCTTGCTGTTTCTTCTGTGAATGTATCCATCGGTGCTCAGGGCACAGTCCCCAGGTCCTCTAAAGCCTTTTCGACAGTTTTTTGCCTGAAGGAACCCGCAAATTCTTGCGCTGAAAAGTAAGTTCAAAGTAAAAAAAAGTAAAAAAATAAATAAAAAGATAGCAGCGGGAGACCTGGCTTGCTAGCAGGAGTCGGAAAAGCCAGCGGGCTGTGCACGACCAGTCCCAGCGAGCCGCAAAGGCAAATGGGGCCCTGGACTGAGGACCTTACCAACTTGCCCAGTAATCTTAAAATCAAAGAAGTTCTTTACTGCCACGCCTTCTTTCATTCAAATTTCATAGCGTGCCGATGTTAGAAACTGCATTTCTAATTACAACACCTTATCTTTTCAGCATCTTCTACGTCATTACGTGGCAGAAAAACCTGGTTGTGCAAAGCTGTTACTGTGAACACTTCGCTGCCTCGAAGGAGGAAGCGGTTACTCACTTAACAAGACGAAACTTCTAAAATAACTAAAAAGCCGTAATGAAACGCAGGCTGTGCAACGCAATATTACAATTCTACGCAAGACAAACTGGACTGGTTGTACGTTGAGAGTGAAGTACACAAAGTAAATCTGCCATTGTTGCCATCAAACGTTGGAAGAGTGTGTAAGGTTTATTTCAGAATGATACCAGATGTGTGGAACAAAACGCAGCCGCTAATTAAGGTTGATAAGGTAGGAGCCCCGCAGGAGGGCTCATGGAAGACTCCCGTGAAAGAGTTTGGTAAAACGAGCGCGTGGGCCTATAAAATACCCACTTGTGGCGCAATTCACGTGTTTTGACGCCTGGTAGAATTCACATTCTACGCTTCTCACACACAATATTACATGCGTTAAGGAGACTCCTCCCACTACATGACATTCATGCTGGGTTTCTTTTTTTCCGAAACAGTTTCAAGCAATGGCGTGGCTCTGTGGTAGAACACCTGCATGCCACGCTGGAGGCCTGAGTTCAATTCTCACTCAAATCGATTACTTTCATTCTTTATTTTATTTGCATCTTGATTTTTCGCTCACAGACAACGCTAGTTTTTTGCTCACCACCAACGACGCCGACACCGGAATGGCCCACCAACTAACAAAATATAAACATTGTGTCCGAGTCGACACAATGACAGTCGGTGTGTGTTCGGCGAACAACGAGTCGATATCAAAGAGTCTGTCGCAGAAATGGTACTGGAACATAGGAAGTAATAACAGGGATGGTTGTAACAATAGAAGATCGTATACCCGGGTGGTGGCGCTGCAACTCATGTCAGCGGTGAAGCACGGAAGACAAAGGGTGTGGTTTTTTGAGAAGGAAGCTTTGTTAATGATGATGCCCATTAGCTTTATTCTATACCTTTACTATACTATAGTAGGCTCACAATCCGGAAAGCGAGAAATGCAATTCACGTCCCCAAAGGTTTCTTACGCAACCCACGTACCCCTTCTGTTCATTTTATACCAGCATGCACGAAACGACGCAATAAGAAAAGCGACGCAATACGTGACGTTGCCCAACAGCTTCGTGCCTGCTGAGTAATAGGGACTCAGCCACCTCCAAATAAGAAGAAAGAAAAACGGCAAGAAACAGTAATTCATTGCCTAGCAGGAGATGGTGCTGCCGGTGCAATACTGCCTCGCTTTGTTCCCTAGGGTAAGCGTTAAAAAGACACTAAAGTGAAACAATGAATCGTTTTAGATTGATGAGTTGTATTCTGAGAACTTTAGCGTCGTTAATTTCGGCATGATAGGTTTATTAATAGAAGAGAAAGTCAGGGCCAAAATTTAACTTTTAAAGTTCGCGCCGAATTCTCCGCGCGTGACGTCACGGATTTCAAAGTGCACTTTTCCTATTTTGGCGACATTGGCAGAACCAAATTTCCTGAAATTTGGTATGCTAAGTCTCCGGCCCCCTCAGAGTACAATGTACGTAATTTATTTTTACGGATTAGGAAGGACGTAGGTCCTAATTGACGCCGTCAAAATCTATGACGTCATCGCGAACCGGCGACCAGAGAAAGGATAGAAAGGACGGATGCTCACAACACAAACGCTCGTCCTGTTTATGTGTCGCGGTGCTGACGCTTTTACAATTGAAGGCAAGGGAATAGATCAAAGGACACCTTATTTTTTCATTAGACACAAGCATATGGACAGAAAAGATAATATAGAGGAAAGGTAAAAAGACGAATACATAGAGGGTCTTATATGTAGTTTTTAATGAAATTGTATTAAATGTAAGATAAAGCGATGACTAAGGTTCACGAGAGAACGACTCGTCACTGATGGTTATCGAACCCACAACCCTCGCATTACGCGTGCGATAGCACTCGGGTAGTGTCATTATGAAGGCGCTAACACCAAAGGTATGGTTCGGCACTCTTACTTAATTCCCACTTTTCTGAGCGAGCTTGTCTTATTAATCAACGTCATTATCAACGGACTCCATCCACATTGAAACCGATGGGCCGGCACAGTGAGAGCAGCCGCCATGCCGCATCTGTCTCTGTGTCCCTAAGCTCGTAAAGGAACTGGACCAATGCCAGCGCTATAGTTCGAGATTAAGGTCAATCTACCCTGAAGCTCGTAGCTCACTGTTGAGCGGTGTCACCGTGCACAGTCTCGTAAGCATAGGGAATGGATTCAGCATCGGAGGGAGCGTCGGGGTTGAGGCACTTGGGGATCGAACTCGCTACGTGACAAGACTTCCCGGCGACTTGGACACAAAGCGATTGTCTTCGCAGATCTCGTTTCTAGAAGCCCATCACGTCGGTGTACGGAGACACATCACAGACGCAGCAAGAGGACAGAATATGCTCGCCTGTTTCTATGGAAGAGAACAGCTTTACCATGTATTCAGAAATAGCGAAGGCTATAGGTTAGTTACGGTAGCGACTTCGAAGAAACTTGCCTTCTTCGAAAGAATAGAAGAGAGGTGAACAGCGTACCTTTTGTATATGCACAGTTCAATAGGGTCATTTGCATAACACGTGCTGCGCCTTGCTCAACGACGGGTAACCGGGTAGGACTGAGTATATGCGTAGCCGTAGGGCCCTCTTTGTGATGCACTCCCGGGTACCATTCGAATTCGCTTTGGAAACCGAGCACAAGGTCATGCATTTGGCTTTACACAGGCGAGTGCGTGACCTTGGGGAGACAACGAACACATCTTTGAAGTAACAGATTTTGCTAGAGTGGTGGTCAATGTAACAGGCTTGTTAGCGTGGTGGTGGCCTTCGCTGTAAAAATAAACCACGACGCTTAACTGAGTGCAAGTATAACATCTTTAAAATCTATAAATTGTTGCAAGTACTCACGGGGTCTCTCACGAAATTGCCCAAGACGACTCGAAGGCGAAAGCCATTTAGTGTGGCTATTTGACAGTGTGCTTTATGTTACGCCGTTTTTTTTATTATTTACGCGCGAATGCCGCAAAGACGAAGTGAGAGCGCCGCTCGCGCGCGGGTGGTTATGTGACTTTGTGTGCTACATGCCAGCTTTTTTGCCACGTGTCCCTTCTCAGGAGGCATTCAAGCCTTTCGCCTCAATAACTCACAGGGTCCCTTATGCGCTCGCCTAAGATACCTCGAAGGCGAAAGCCATCCTCTTTTTTGCTCATTCGACGTACTGATCCTCCCTGTCACCCTCCGAAAGCTTTCTGCGCCTAACGTAGTTTTGAACTACCCGCAGGAAGCCCGACAGCTCGCCCGCGAACGCATTAAGAATCAACAGACCACTGACAGCCACCGCTACAATCTTCGACGACGCTTCGTGGAATACCAGCCCGGCGACCGTGTTTGGGTCTGGACGCCGATACGCCAACGTCGACTCAGTGAAAAAGTTCTTCGGCGATACATCGGGCCATACAAGGTGCTTCGACGTCTCGGCACTCTTGATTAGGAGGTTATCCCGGACGGTATTACGAACTCTCAACGGCGCCGTGCACGACCTGAAGTCGTTCATACCGTGAGCCTTAGGCCGTTTTATGCGCGTTAGTGAATCTGAGGACTGTACCTTTTCCTTTAATATTGTAATTTTGCTTCTACTTATTGCTTGTTGTACTTTCTTGCTTTGTTATTGTACTTCACTTCTGTATGCATTTGTTTTCCCCTTCCATGTTCTGTTTTACGCATAGGGACGATGCTTTTTTAGAGGGGGGCATTGCCACGCCGGCTTCTTGCTTTATCTTGATGTATTCGGGTTTATCCCGCAAATACGGTTAGCAACGCTCGACGCAGACCGCGCCGCAGTGTTCGAGAAGCTTCGCGATTGTAGTAGATAATTTCGTTAAGATTGCGCATAAGACGCAAATAGTCAAGATTATTCCACAGCATGCATGACCACCACTGATAAGGCTCGAACGTTCGATGCATGATCTATAAAAGACGGCTCGTCCCAGCGATCATCAGTTTATCGACGGCCGACGCCCTGTTCGCCGCTATCAGTGTACAGCGTGTATTGCTGTAGTTTGAGTTTTCATTTCCCGGCCACAAGTTCGGCCAAATAAATAGTTTCATCTTGAACACGCCGACTGCTGCCTTCGTCGACGTCACGACCACGTGACAATATAAGCAAGAACTTGGAGGACGCTTGAGCTCCACCTTCAAGAGCAGAACGCGATACCGTAATCGGAGACCTCTTCGCATCACCTTCTTAATCATTCGCCTGGCTTCGCTTCTCGCTGGAAGTCTTGGGATCAATTCCCACTCAAACGGAATATTTTTATCACTTCTTTATTTGCACCTGTTTCGAATTCTCGCTTACTGACAACGCTGACTTTTCGCTCACCACAAATGACGACAACGCCGACACCGGAATTTCTGCGAAACAAGCTCTTTATTGCTATCGCGTTAAATTATAAGCAAACTGACCGGTAAAGATTGTGCTTTCGATAGGGGCAAAATATCATGCCCTGTTTGTGTGTGCGTGTGTGTGTTCGTGCGTGCGTGCGTACATGCGTTGTGACTGCTTGACTCGGGGGCGACAGCTGTCCAGAGCTGTTGAATCATATGACTTAATTAAGGTCAGTCGTGACGAGCAGCTTTAGCTGTTTTGTTGTGTACGGCGTGGGGACAAAAAACTCACGATAGAGGAGAGATAACTGAAGAAGAATGAAAGGTTGCTTAAGGAGCAATGCATGTTTAAAACAGTTCTTAATGAAACTCACGAAGCACTGTACGTGTGTGCATGTCCTATTTTTTTCTTTTTTGGCGTATTTCAGCTTCTCTAGCTGCCTTTAATGAAAGTTTGGAACGAGAAAGTCCTTCGGTGAAGGTGTTTGAACTTCAGGTGTTTGCGCGACAGCTGCTCCTTGGAAATTGCGGTGAAAGGAATAGGTGGGAGTAATTTATTACGAGCTCCCCTTGTTCTTGATCCCCACATGTGCTTCATCTAATACTGTGGCGAGGTTTATCGCAACGCATATAAGCTCCATTCAAACAGGCGGGGCGCTGAGGCTTGTCAGGAAAACTCACTGCGCGTGGGCTTCGCTAGAACCAATATTGCGAGAACTACACGGCAACAAAATTCCCTCTGGCGTCAAGTATGCATACGAGTCAGCGACCTTAAAGCGAGAGCGCCTACGCCATCAATATTATTGCGCATATCTTTACAATTATATAGACGGATATAAGGACAGATGTTAGCTTAGTAACTGAAAACAACGCGAAGTGAACGTCCTTGACCATTCATGCAAAATGGCCGCGCAAAGATTTAACAAAGGGCACAAACGCTTGTCCTTTGATGTGTGCCCTTTTACGGTGCCCTTTGTGTGTTTTTATTAGTCTTGCGCGCTGTCATCATACAGGAATGTTCGAATGACCAACTAGTCATTCATAGGCGAGACATCATTCAATTAATCGTCGTAAAGTTGTTTCTATGTTGTAATCTTCGGTGGTACCATGGTTACGGTGCTGCTAGGCTCCTGAGCCCAAGGTCGCGGGTTCGATGGCGGCCGTGGCGGTCGCATTTCAATGGAGGCGAAATGCTATAGAGACCCGCGCACTGTGCGATGTCAGTGCACGTTAAAGAACACCAGATGGTCCAAACTTCCGGAGTCCTCCACTACAGCGTACCTAATAGTCATATCGTGGTTTGTCACGTGAAACCCCAGGTATTATTACTTACGTTCTTAGCCCCTCCCCCCGCCCCCTCCAATGACAGCAGTTACCTTCTTTATCATACAACCGGGAATGAAAAAAAAAAGTAGCACAGTCACAGCGAAACGTCGAACAGTGGCCTTTCTAGGACCCGTTTCAAGCATTCTTGGGGCATCTAATACAAGTACACATGGAAGGTATCCACTACGCCATAAGCCATAATTTTTATGATGTAGGGAAGCACTCGCTATGCCATTCTTAGTATTTCTGAGGATAAGCGAGGTCCCTGCTACACATCTGTGAGGCGTTATGTGCACTTTGTTGATGCTGCATGCAGATGATTGATTGGTTGCTTGATTGAAATAACACTAATGACATGTGGATGATGACGATGAAGAATTATGGCTGAGCACTTTGTAGTGGGTGGGAAGCTTTTAACCGCATTATCGTTGGCCAATTAGCACACTGCGCGACGCCTGGTTGTTACTTTATTCTGCAGCCACGCGATATTGCATATGTGAACGCGATTGTTTTGCCCGACATGACGCCTGTGTGGGGTGTTTTTTAAAAAGAGTTTCAAGCACCGCCGTGGCTCTGTTTCAGCCCATCGTTGCCTCGAAGATTGGAGTACAGTAAACGGTACGACGGAGGCGGAAAGAGCATAAATAGTAAATCCTTATACAGTGCATTGCGCGATACTGTGCGCAGGTATTCTACGCAAAAAGCGAACTTTAAGGAAATGAACTGCGAAGTAAACTTCCCGCATGAATCCCGGTTGCGCAAGATGTACATCCCTCGTAATTCAAAAACATTCTTCTATAAGCTCCATTCGGAAACACTGCCGGTAAAAACAGGGTTAAAAAGAAAAGGTATTTTTGCTTCTTCTATTAACTGTCGTCTATGTGATGTGCCGGAGACAATAAAACATTGCTTTGTTAGCTGCAAAGACGCTATTCTGTTCTCGGATGTCCTTCAGCGAGCTCTGAAGAAGAGTTTTTGTCATTATTTCTCATACTATACGTTATCTTTTGCCAACATCGCTTGATGAAGTGCCGCATATTATGTTTTTTCTCATAGGTACGCGCTGCTTATGGAAGACACGTATGCAAGATCGCAGCGTAGAACCCACCACTTCTTCAAGCACACACTTTTTTTAGAATGGCTATCCACCTAAATGACATTTATGACGAACTAGACATCACGCCGGTCTGTTACCACATTTTGGGGAGGTACTCGGTCTCACCACGTTTGCCGTATAACCCGATATGAAGAACTCTCGCTGTTCTACTGCACTTTATGTCAGCCGTCGAGTATTTTCTTAGTAACGCTTGAGCACTTATTGTCGCTATATGTGATTGTATGTTTGTTTCATTCTATTTGTGCCCTTGTAATGTGCATCCTAATACTCATTTTAATAAATACCATGAAAAAAAAACGACAACGAGGCTCTGTGGTAGAATACTCGACTGCCACGCAGATATCCTGGGTTCAAATCCCATCCGCTCCTGGTTATTCTTTATTTATTTCAGTTTTTCTTACTTCGCGCGATAGCGTTTACAGACACCGGCGGTGGCGCACAACTACACTGTCGTTGTGATCTCATAAAAGCTTCCACTAGTGGTGCAAGGCTGGACTAACAGCGGAGCTTGTGGCCGACCTAGATTATTATTAGCAAGGTCTTAATTAGGTCAATCTTAATTATACAGATCTCGATTAGCACGGTCCTAATTCTCTGTTGCTTTATCTCCTTTCTCTGCACGTGCTGCATTAATACTATCGTCAGAAGGCACCCGCAGTGACCAACCGCCTCGTTGCACATCCATCGTGTCCCCCTCAATGGGTGTGCTGGTCACAGGCCTTATTATCCGCCATATTACTATGCGATACAGAAAAAAATATGCTATAACTGTCCTCATTTCTCGAATGCACGTCGCCAAGAGGAAACTCTCTTTATTTATAGTAAATTTTAAGATGAAGAAGAGAACGAAGAGAGAGCGTGCTGGCCGAGTTATTGCGTTGCGCGCGCTAGGCGAAACTTAGGTCATGAAAAACGGCGGAACGAAAAGCTCAAACAGCTCAGCTGGTAAAAAAAACACTACTCAACCGCGTATGAAAAAGCTCCGCAAACAGCGGCGCCCAATCAATGCGCGTTAGAGACGTGGTCCACCAGGGAGCCACCTTTATGACGATGACGGGCGTTCTATTTACGGTTGAAAAGCAAATGATACCAATCGCAACAGCACGTGCGGAAGCGTATCGATTTCGGAATGATGTCGAATATACGCTAGCCCCTACAGCCAGCGTGCTGTTGTGTTACTGACGACGCATCACTTGCATATAAAGGCGGGCTTCCAATCTCGGCATAGGCTACAGAACAGGGGGGGGGGGGGCGGTCGCACCCCCCCCCCCCTAATCATCTTACGGGAGCGCGAAGTCTGCCCTATATCTTTACCCAGCCGGACCTGTCCGGTAGTTTTTTGATGTGCATGATTCTGGCCCTGCAGGTTTTTGGCGAATGGCTGCCGAGGCTATCTGATGTTGCTTTTGAAGAACTGTTTACTACCCTTTACCCTCTGGAAAGCTGGGGAGCGAAAGCAGGCCGTTGTGAGCAGCACGTCACCTTTTTATTTCGATTTTCTCATCCATAGTGATGCTTGTTTTCTTCGGACTCGACCAATATGTAATCAGGTGGGGAGGGGGAGTCGCCGCGGTGAAACTTTGCTTCCCCCCACTCATAATGAAGAATCCTACAAACGTCTATGTACAAAGAAGGAAAGAAAGAAAAGAGAGAAAGAGAAGTGATACATATCTTTGTATACAGAACAAAGCTATCGTACTGGTCCACGCCTATTCCTTCATGCATATTGGAGTTACAGCTTTAAAAATAATCGACATAATTCGTATATCTGCGCTGCACAGAATGACGCTCAAATCGATCCAGGCAGCCCAGATCGGTTGAACAGAAAGCGGAGTCAGCTGTCTCCCAGCGATCGACCCAATCGCAGCCCATTATGATTGATGCATTTGAAGAGCGCCGAAACGCACTCCAGTGCAGATATCATATCATTGGGCTTGCAATCGTACGGCCATAGTCGTTGTATGGAAGAAAAAAACATCGTCGTTGATTCATCATCGACGCTCCCGAGGCCATCTTTAAATGCCGGACAGTTCACCCTTGGGTAGTCTGCGGTGGTTTTGTGTTTATAGTACTGACTGCTGACCCGAAGGTCGTGGAATTGAATTCCGGCCGCGGCGACCGTATTTTAATGGAGGCAAAATGCAAGAGGCAAAATGCGCTTCGATTTAGGCGCCCGTTAAAGAACCCAAGGTGGTCGAAATTTCCGGAGCCCTTCACAACGGCGTCTCCCACAATGGTGTCCTGATTTATGGACGTGAAACCACAGCAGTTATTAAGCAGTTTTAGAATAGCGTACGCGAAGCTTTGCGGTGGCCTTTCGAGCAACTGCGCATGCGTCGTACGCTAACCGCTTGCGGGCTCCCGCTATGTGACGGAAATAGCGGGCCGCAAACGCTAACTTAGCGTACGCTATTCTAAAACTGCCTATTAAAGACGACAGTCTTTCTTTGGATACTCCAACGGAAAAATTTTGGTCTGTCTTTCTGTTTGTCGGCATGTCACTCGATTGAGCCACTCGGCCAAAGTTGAACCACTTTCCCAAGGGCCAGCCATCTTGAACTGGTACGGCTGTTCATACTTGTGAACCTTGTCGATCAAAAAGTAAATATCACGCATATCTGAGGCGCAACATCACTAGGTAAGTATTAGGTGGTGTGTTCCTTTAATAGAAAATGCATACATATGTAATTCTAAAGACCCTAGTTTCTTAAGCTGCGCTGAAAATGCGACTGCGCTTAAACTTGCTTTCCTCCGTGCCCTCTGAACGAGCTCATTGTTGTGTATCGGTTTCGGTTCTGCATTGCACTGTACGAATGCCATGGGGCGCCGCTCTGGCATTCCTGGTTTACGCAGGCGACGTGTAAATAAAAGAGTGTGTGGAGAGTACTCGTTGAGTGCGGACGTTTATTCTGCTTCAGCGCTTCGCGCCAAACCGCGTGTTCGGGCTGGCTGGCGTCCCCGCCAGTCGCGTATGTCACCGCCGGTCTTCGCCTGCTGCTGCGCCGGGACTACCAGCCCGCAACACAGCACTCATGTTTCCCGACGTACTGCCAGATGGCGTCCATATCTCACGAAACGCCTCTTCTATCGTCTTTAGACGACATTTGCAGCGAAGCACGCAGATACGCGGCCAATTTTTATTAATCAATAATCTATTTGCGTGGTTCTCCAACGTAATGTATGCACGCGCGATTCGAAGGACACCTGCCGGATTGAGGGCATCGCGAATAGTCTGCAGGGTGTACGAGATTCTGGTGTGGTAAACGAGGGAGCGCCGCCAAGCGGATGTGAAAGTCAGCGCCGGAGACCTCGGTAAGCGCAAAGAGTGCTCCCCGATTCCTACAGCAGCCAGAACATCGACCGTGTACCGTTTCTGTTTGCAGTGGGGTTCCATTCGATTAGATGAGCATGGAAATAGACGCGTGGTCATTAGCTATTCGATTTTCCTATTTATCGAACGCTGTGGTCAGTTATTACCTAAGAATAAGTACAAGCGCCTCCCCCAGCACTGCTGTGTACCTCCATGTACCTGTCATTGACTTAGCAAGAGAGTGGTACGTTGTGGTTTCCGTTAAAACAATAACCACTTTTAGATGCGTAGCAGCTCTTTGACTAGCCTGTGTAACGCTGTCCGTCCGCACAAACGCGAGGCAACGCACTTCCCTCGGCGCAGTTGTTGGAGCGGTGCCAAGTAGGTCACGCCGCAGCTGGGCGTTGACGTCACGCACCCCTCGCACGCTTCCCTCGCAGGTGCGCGCGTCCGTCACTTTCCTTAATTTCTTCTGTTTTCGGAATGCGGCTCATCAAAGAGTTCATTCTATGCCATAAAACATCCGCTCGTTTTGAGCACGCAGTAAATGCCTGTATATGATACAGTTGCTTTGATTTCTTTGTTTCTTTACTTAAGGCATTTCGGAACTGTTTGAAAACAATTGTCCGCCTCGTCGCGCGTACGCATGAATTTCCGAAATAATCAGTTTTTTTGTCTCTTTTACGCAAGAGTTCGCGTGTCATCCAAGGTTTCCGACAACCTTTACGTTTTTTCCGCTGTTTATAAGGGAAGTGTTTTTTGTATATACAGATAAGGGATTCTAAAAAAGCGTCATAGGCTGCATTCGCATCACTTGAGTGAAAAACATTGTCCCAATGCAAAGTGCCAATCTCTGAACGGAAGGCATCTAAAGCAGCTGGCGAGACATGCTGATAACTATAAGGAATGTCATTCTGAATTAACGTAAGTGCACCTGTTTTTACGGAACAACATATCGCCATGTGATCACTAATAGGATACGTAAGGACAGCACAGGTCACACACGACAGATCACAGTTTGTAATAAATAAGTCTATGGTGGTCTCCGAAGACAGAGTAATTCTAGTGGATCTATTTATAATGTTTTCGCAACCGTTGCATGCAATATTAGTTTCAAAGTCCCACTTTTTCGTGCCTTCATGCCCCATGTCAATATTGAAATCACCACCCAATATAACAGTGTATTGATGCTGATTTACAAATGTTAAGAAAACATCTAAAAATGCAAAAAGAAATCAGACAAGTTACCATCAGGTGGCCGGTAACACACAGCAACTATGACATCTTGAAACTGAACACAAAACATCTCGTAATGAGCCGTAACTGAAGTAAACTTTTCGAGCAATACGGCTGGTAAAGAATTTTCAAGTAGCATAGTGACACCACCCCCTCGACGACTTGGCCAAAAAACAGAGAACATTTTCATATGAGGTAGTTCAAATTCTTCTGAAATATGCGATTGCCAAGTTTCCGTTAGCATAATTACATCAAAACATCATTTCATTTGATTAAACAGACACTCGAGTTCATTTACTTTGTTTCCCATTGATTGTACATTTAAATGGAAGCATCGGAGAAAACCTCTTTCTACACTTTCAAATCGCTTCGCTAACTCACGAAGGGCGATATATCCGAGGTCATCCATTTTACAGAGCAGTAAAAAAAAAGAAACCAAAGAACAGTACAAAAACAAACATCAATTGCTCAACGCTGACAATTCATCCTCCCACCTGATGACCTGCGCACGTTATCCACTCTTCCTACGCACCAAGACCTTCCCATTGGAATGCCATGCAAAGTCATAGCCAACTCTCCTAGCCCAGGTTTTAGCTGATGATAAAAGAGCCCGGGAACGCTTAGTCAAATTCTCAGTTATGTAGACATTTCCTTGTTCCTGCCTCAAGGATTTTCTCCTTTCAAGCCACGTATCTCGAAGGTCTTGGTGGACAAAGCAAAGAATCACTCCACGCTCTCTACCTGGCCTCGATGCCATTCTGTGAATAGCGGAAATATCAGCCGGAGCAAGTTCCGTCAAATTCAAGGTTTTCGCAAGATCATTACCCTGGTTTTAAAAGATTTTCACCTGCAGTCTCAGGAATTCTATGTATTTCCACATTCCGACGTCGGCTGCGCCACTCGAGGTCATCAAAATCAATCTGAAGCTGGGCGAGACCCTTAGCTGGATCCTCCTTCTCATGTTTGTCGATCTTGCATTTTATGTTTTTTTATTTCCCTGTCTTGCCCACTCAAGCGTTCCTGAATTTTATCAAAGTGATCCGACAGCAACTGAATTGACCTGTCTATTCCCTTTACCTTTTCATTCAAAGTAAGGAGAGAAGTTAATTTTTCGAATAACATTTGCTGGCAGGCTAGTTGGTGATGCATAGTTCATGGGTCTATGTCTATGTCTATGTCCATGATCGTAATCTTAAGCTGAGCATCTCCTATTTGATCAGCGAGCCGTGTGGTACTCTTGGATACCTCACACTTCCATGCTCTTTTCTTAAACGACTTTTTCTTTTCAGCATGCTCCTGTTCACTCATGCCTGAGCAAACTAAAGCATGAAAACAGAATTCGCACTCACTGCAAACAATAGCACTCGCACCATCTTCAATTTCAGCTCTGCAACCGCAGCCCTTAGTCATGTTTGAGCCCCAAAGTCATTCGTCCCCAAAACAAATCACTTGGCAGCAGCGACAGCGAATGAAAAGTCGCAAAAAAAGAACGATAAGTTTAACCAACCTGTAAAACACAGCAGAGGTTATCCGACGTGCTTTCCTCGCCGTCGCCACTGCCAAAGTGCCCTGCCGAAATCACGCCCCTGCGCAAACTCTGTTTCTGTCGTGGTGCCGCTGCTGTTTGCTGATAATCTGCGCCGTAAAACGACGCAGTTACTTCCAGGCAGACAGGTAGAATGGGCGCGGGAAATTTGAAGTTCACATTCTCAGAAATTAATTACGGAGTCTCATTGAAGTGTCTGTTCTGCAGGAATGTCACAGGTGCTTCTGTGGTGTGCAGCTGAGATTCCTGAGGGACGGATTGAGGATGAGGCTGAGAGTGGGCGAAAGGCGAGGAGGTAAACCAGACTCGCGTCTGGTTTGCTGTCCTATCCGGAGGGAAAGTGGTTGAGAGACAAAAAAATAAAAATAGAAAAAATTGACCGCGTATCTGCGTGCTTCGCTGCAAATGTCGTCTAAAGACGATAGAAGAGGCGCTGCGTGAGATATGGACGCCATCTGGCAATACGTCGGGAAACATGAGTGCTGTGTTGCGGGCTGGTAGTCCCGGCGCAGCAGCAGGCGAAGACCGGCGGTGACCAACGCGACCGGCGGGGACGCCAGCCGGCCCGAACACGCGGTTTGGCGCGAAGCGCTGAAGCAGAAGAAACGTCCGCACTCAACGAGTACTCTCCACCATAGGTCGGCAAACTCACTCATGAGTCGACTCACTCAGACTCACTCAGACTCATATCGAGACGTGAGTCTGAGTCTGAGTGAGTCCGGGTGAGTAAAGTTTTTGTGAGTCTGAGTCCGAGTGAGTTCGGTTGGGAAAAATTTTGGTGAGTCTGAGTCCGAGTGAGTCTGGTTGAGGAACTTTTTGGTGAGTCTGAGTCCGAGTGAGCCCTAAGGGCAAAATATATTGCATGAGTGAGTCTAAGTGAGCTCCACAATTTTTGCCGACCTATGGTCCTATCTACTCAACTTTAGCATTACTATCAGCCCTATGTCAGCTCACGTTTATACTCCCGTATACTCCCGCATACTTCTACGCGCTACCGTTCATACGTCAGCTCAATATTTAATCATCAGAGCCGTGATTTGAGAAGGGAGAGGGGGAGGAGGTGCCTTGACCTCGCCTCGCAAACTTTTTCACGGGAAGTTACTGGTAAAAATATCTCGTCTGAGTCATGACTTTCAATAAAAAGGTCCTTATTGAACTGCAAACTCAGATAACTCGTATTTGAAGGTACGAGATCAAAAGGTGCTAAGTAGCGCACCGATTATACGAGATATTGACGTTAAAGAGCATTGCCATTACGGTAGAAAAAGGGTAATATAATGCTAACGGACTCACGAGTCGACTCACTCAGACTCAGATCCAGCCGTGAGTCTGAGTCTGAGTGAGTTCGAGTGAATAAAATATTGGTGAGTCTGAGTCCGAGTGAGTCCGGTTGAGAAAAATTATAGTGAGTCTGAGTCCGAGTGAGTCCGGATGAGGAAAAGTTTGGTGAGCCTGAGTCCGAGTGAGCCCTGACGGCAAGACATGTTTCGTGAGTGAGTCTGAGTGAGCTCCACATTTTTTGCCGACCTATGCTCTCCACACACTCTTTTATTTACACGTCGCCTGCGTAAAACAGGAATACCAGAGCGGCGCCCCATGGCATTCGTACAGTGCAATACAGAACCGAAACCGAAACACAACAATGAGTTCGTGCAGAGGTGACGGAGGAAGGCAAGTTTAAGCGCAGTCGCATTTTCAGCGCAGCTTAAGAAACTAGGGTCTTTAGAATTACATATGTATGCATTTTCTATTAAAGGAACATACCACCTAATACTTACCTAGTGATGTTGCGCCTCAGATATGTTCACAGACAAGGTTCACAAGTATGAACAGCCGTACCAGTTCAAGATGGCTGGCCCTTGGGCAAGTGGTTCAACTTTGGCCGAGTGGCTGAATGGAGTGACGTGCCGACAAACAGAAAGACAGACCAAAATTTCTCCGTTGAAGTATCCCAAGAAAGACTATCGTCTTTAAAAAAAACAGAGAAGAAAGTCTTGCCGGGATGGAACATCTGTGCCTGTAGTTTACACGCTTATAATCGATCTCTCTAATAAGAATAGTAACAATGCCCACACAACACAACGTCTTTGCAGCTCAAATTGGTATAAAACCTGCGTTTGGCAAGAATGGTACACAACTTCGAGTACTGCGTAGTCTACCACGTGACAGCGGTAAGTTGCCTCGAATGCAGTTACATTGCTATTAGTTACAACAAAGTTCATCAAACAGAACACACGGGGAAGTTTATCGAATACTGGTAACGAGGGCCCAGGCAATCGGGTGACATAATGCCGCCCATTCGATACGCTCAAGCGGCCGTGGCGGTCGCATTTCGATCTAGCCAAAATGTTAGAAGTCCGTGAATTTAGATTTTGGTGACACGCCACGGTGGTCTAGTGCTTCTGGTGCTCGATTGATGACTGGAAGGACGCGGGATCGAATTCCGGCCGCGGCGGCCGCATTTTCGATGGAGGCAATAATGCTCGAGGTCAGTGTACTGCGTAGATTTAGGTCCACATCAAAGAAGCCCACGTGGCCGAAATTTCCAGAGCCTTCCACTACGGTGTCCCTCATAATTATGTCATGGTTATAGGACGTTAAACTCCAACAATTATTATTATTTTGATCAGGTGCACGTCTAAGAACCAGGTGGTCTAAATTTCTGGAGCCCTCTTATAGTCCCATCGTGTTTACAGCCCGAAAAATTCCAGCAATTAATATTATTATTATTATTACGGTGCAGACAGGCAGGTCGGCTAAGTTCTCATCTATCCTATTGCACATAGTCACTCCAGAGTTGCCAGACGCTACCGAGCTAACAAGCAAAATGATCATCAAAAAAAAATTACGCCATCTCCCGCTAAAGGGGACCATGAGGCTATGCGAAGCCGGAGAACTTGCACGATCGCGTTCCGTTGGCGTTCGTTACGCATGCTACCGACCTCGATCAGATTGTTATCGAACCAAAGTCGGTCGCACACGTTGCAGCTGTGCCCGAAGCTGCGGCCGAGGAATTCGCGCTGGAACCGGGCGTCGGCACCGTCGAAGCCAGGGCGTTGAAGTTGTCTAGCTAGGCGTTCTGCACGGGCGTTGGACTCGCGTCGTCTGTCCGCAGCCGACGCGTTGGCTAGACGCTGACGCTTGGCTTCGACGTCGGCGTTGCGTAGGGCGGGGTTTGCTTGCCGATGCGCTGCCGTTGCGTTTCGGCATGTTGAGCCCGCGTTTCATCTGTAGGAGTTTGCCGCCGACGTTGCCGATTGCGCTGGGCTTTCCTAGCCCGGAGCTCGGGGTCCGCTTGCCGACGTTTACGTTGCGCTTCGGCGCATCGAGCCTTCCGCTGCTCCGCGATCTCGGCAGGCGTTCAGTTATTACTGCTACTGGCGCTGACGTTCACGTTGGAACTAATCACACCGGCGCAGTGACTGGGCGTGTGTACGACCTAACTCGGCGAGCCTTTTATCTAAACGAGGAGAGGGAGTGGAGAGGGGTAGTGGAGAGAGAAGGGGGAGAGGAGAGTGGAGAGGAGGTGTGTGCATAGGGCTTGCGCATGCGCAGTTAGGGCGGTCCAAGGAGCGACCGCACTTTTGCAAAGAAGCCCAACTCACTATTGCATTCTGGAAATACTATACAGCAACAGTGAAGTCGCTCAGAGAAGGGTAAAAACAAAAACTGTCCGCAACAAATTACGACCACCATTTGGGCAACAGTTACCCCTGTTGTAAAAAGGCTCGCAGCTATCTCCTGTTTATTTTATTCCAGCACGAGCTAATTGCACCATCTGAAATTTTAATTTCACCACGTTTCTTTATACTCTCCAGTTTCGTCAAAAGCGTGTGCAGTAATGTTTGCATGTTGTGGGTGCCTTGAGAAAACTATGCTCAAGAACGTGAGACATGGGGACATTGACTATTTGAAGGATGCCTATGTAGAACACTGCACGGGCTCGGGCCGGCCCGAATTCCCGGGCCGTCCGAACCGTTTTCCGGCGGGCCCGGGCTGGGCTCGGGCATGAAAGTGTGGACCTGGGCCGGGCCTGGGTTTGAGGCTGCGGGCCGGGCCGGACTCGGGCCCGCTCATTAAAAGGCCTAAGTCGGGCGTTCAAGCACACGCGAACGGTATGCATTGCATGGTCTAAGGCATTCTGCGCCAAGCTGAAGTGACACGTGCAAAGAGCTGGCTCTTAGCAACCTCCTTGGCTCTTAGTAAAGCTTAGCAAAAAAAAAAAAATAGAAGAACAGTTGAAGTTGAACGAACATGGCTTCCGCGTGAGGAAAAATTAATTATACAAAAACCGTTCTACAAGCAATTTCCCCGCTACCATTTTTCCGATTAAACTCGATACGTATCTATTACATTATTATAACGCTAATGCGAAGGGTATATCTCTATACTGGTGCGTTTATTTTATGCTGTATGCATTTCGCCCCCATTAAAATGCGGCCGTCGTGGCCGCGGGAATCGCACCCACGTCCTAGGACTTGTCAGCGAAACAGCTTAACCACTGAGCTACCACCGTGGGCAAAGCAACACTTCGATGCATGTTAACACCGGATTTTCCGTCCGATCGCCCGCTACAAAGCGCGAGGCATCATTAATAATCATCATCAACAACTAATATCCTCTAGTGGGCCCGGGCCGGGCCTGGTCATGAACATACGCACCCTGGAACGCCCGGGCCCGGGCCGGGCCCGGGTTTGGAAACACGGGCCCTGGCCGGGCTCGGGCTGGCTTCGGTCATGTACGCCCGGGCTGGGCTCGGGCTTCATAAAGCGGGCCCGGGCCGGGAAATCAGGCCCGTGCAGTGCTCTAGCCTATAGACCCTTTCGCTGTTTACAAACAAAGCTGCTGGACGGCTTCCGGTTTTGTGCGCCGGCATTGCCTAGTAGCGTTGGCGGGGAACAAAAGCCGCAGCGAGTAACGCGCACATTTTCAACACTTTTCTGCCTGTGTCTGGCCAAATATTTTAAATAAATATTCTTCTAAGTTGCATACACAACATTATAAGAGTTAGTCCTTAAAGGGACACTAAAGAGCAAAACGATTTTTCTCATATTAGTAGAGTACTCTTTCACGATACCAAAAACACCACGCTTGCTGCGAGAAGACGCTTAGTAAGCGAGAAAACGCGCAAAAACAAAATGTGGATGGCGACGCCACTATGAAATTTCCGCACCATTCGCCGTGACGTCACATGTTTTGACGGCGCCTACTAGGGACTACGTAGTTTCTAATCGGTAAAAATGAAGTACATTGCCCTCTGAGAGGGCCATAGACTTAACATACCAAGTCTGGGGTCATTTTGTTGAGGCCAATGGCGCCGAAACACGATAAGTACACTTTGAAATCCCTGACGTCACGAGGGGAGATTTCGGCGCGAAGTTTAAAAATGAAACTTTTTTTCTCTTCTGTTAATAAACCTATGATGGGGAGATTAACGATATTAGAGTTCTTAGAGCACAATTTATCGATCTCAACCGATTCATTGTTTTTCTTCAGTGTCCCTTTAACTTTAAGCGCCCTTCTTTTACCTGAAAGCGGAAAAAGTCTTTCCTTACTCTAGCACAACTTCATAAGCACGCTTCCTGCTTCGGCGTTAGAGAGTGATAATTGAAGTGACCGGAAGTTTCTTGGGGTGCAACACGTGCTACTGATATCGCAATCTTGATACCGACCGAAAAGGCATATACAGTGATGGGAATGGCCAAAAGTGTTTTGTATCAGGTTTTGTAGCAGGAAAAATGATGATTTGTAGCAGCTGCCCTCAGTTTTGTAGCAGGTTGCGAAAACGAAAAAAAACAAACAGGTCAGATGGCGTTTCAATGCTTTTATTATACAATAAAATGAAGTATTAAATACAGTGTGCGCACGAGTTCAATGACAGCGCAACTAACGCAAGCTTTAAACAAAGCCTAGGATCACAAATATATGAAGACTGGTTGGCACAAAGACGCAGGTACACAATACATGAATGTCACTTGCATGAAACACACTAAGCTTTCTTCCCTTTTTTCTCCGCATGCAAGTGTGGCATACACTCGGCCATCTTTTTTCGTGCTTTAGCAAGCACTGCTCGCCCACTCTCGATGTCAGAGAAGTTCTTCAACTTCATGCCCCGCTGAATCAACAAGTCAGCATTTTTAATCATCCGTTCTGCCTCAGCCACTTCCTTTTTGGCTTGGTCATTGGTAAGTTCCACATTCGGAGCTGCAAGGCGCTCCGCATACCGTCTTGATGCCCCCTTGACAGCCTTGATGACATCGGAATTGACTGGAAATAAGCACGAGTCACTGTCAAACCTTTTTGAATATGACATTATGTGACGTATGCCATTTACGCTTGAGAGAGAAAGATTTGACCTGTCGTGCAGGACTCTTGAGTTTTCACTGAATCCACGCTCAACATCGCCATTGCCATGCGGAAGTGATAGAAGTGCCTTGACTAGCTTGGACAATAGCGGATATTCTGGCCCACCCTGACCATCTTTCATGATGAAAACTTGATGCCAGTATTTGTCCAGTGGCATGTCAGAACCTGCATGTAACTGATTCAAGTTTTGCACCGTCAATTCATCAAGAAGAGATGAAACTTCAGCGGGTTGAACCACCTGGGGTGCACACTTTGCAAGATATCTGAAGGAGTCTCTTGAAGATTCCGCACTATGATTGCTCGGATGCAGGCACCTGACATGTTGGAACATCTGATTCTCAAGAGGAAGTTTTGCCATCAAGTACTTCGAACATGTAATGTAGAACGACCTTGCTCCTAGCCGGAACGCAGCTTTCTCTGCAGCAGTCCAGGTCTTAATAGCTTCTTCGGTGTCTGCTCCTACCTCTACATGTTGTTTCCAGTTCCGAGAGGACTCAACGTCAATGAATGCAAGCTGACTGCCTGACTTTGCCTGAAACACTTCGGTCCTTAAAAACCTTCCCAAGATTTTTTTTTTTTAGCAGCATCACCATTTCATCATAAAGAATGCGAAGCAGGGGTTCGGTTCCCTGAAACAGTTTTAGGAACCTTGTAAGAAGTTCACCAGCATTTTTCACAAACAGAGCCAACAAATCCCCATTGACGGTGGCCTCCGAGATAAAGCGGCGCATTGCCAGGTAATCTCGGAGGCTATGCGTAGCAGCTTTGGAGCAGTTCTGCTCATTTGTAGCATGGATGTAGCAGCTTTCACGAAATGTAGCAGGTTGGAGCAATGGTGCTCATTTGTAGCATAGATGTAGCAGCTTTAATGAAATGTAGCAGCTTGGAGCAATTGTAGCAGCTTTCCCATCACTGCATATAGTCGGTTCCCGGACGGGGTGCTATTCTGGACCAAGCATTTTTACCAAGATTTGTCACATTATTAAAGCGAAAGCCTTTAATGTCCCATGCTCGCGGCGTCCGTCCGTCCAATCGTGCCCTGGCACGGTGCCAGCTGTGGCCTCTCCCCTTCACACTCTCTCAGCAATCACGTGATGGCACAGCGGGGCACGGCAAGAGGTGCGCGTTGCTCTTTCCAACGCGCGTTGCGCAACTGTTGCGCAACGCGGCGGTGGCGCCCAGCGGCGGCGTTCGTCGTTGCCCGTTTATACTCTCTCAGCAATCACGTGATGGCACAGCGGCGCACGCGGCAACGCTCTTTCGTCAGACATGTCGTTGCAGCAGTCGAGTTAGTCGGATGGCTCCCAAGCGACCCGGTGATGATTCTACGGCAAGCGGTTCGGAGAAGCGCCCCAAGAATGTGGATTCCCCCGATACCATGGCATAATCACTTGAATGGCTACAGGCTTTCACCGAACACACTTTGGAATTTACGAAGTGTCCTTCACGTTTAATCTTGTAGGGCGTGCGAGGACAACGGTCCCTTTTCTTCGCTAAAACCTAACGTAATAACCTGCCCCTACTAAGATGGTAGCCGCGGCCACCATCTTACGGAGGGTACGGCTTCGCTCTCGAGGCATACTTTCCGCTCCATCATTTTTGATAACTTCCTTGCTCTCGACACTGTCCAATTCCGCCATTTTTCAGCATTGATTGACCCAGAGGGCTGGTCAGAGTTGACAAATGGCGGTACTTGATTGCGTATGGCGACAATACCGTAATCTTAAGCCAATCTCTGATTGACCTAATATGTCGTGATTACGTAATTAGACTTCTGTCAATTTGCTACTGCTCACGTGGCGAGGGAAATGAGGGAGTAAAAGAGAGAGAGAGAAAAAAAAAGAGAAAAAAAAGAGAAAACGGAAGTACAGAATACTCGCAATACACAAGTCCGTGCAGCATAGCTACAGACGATCGCATAGGTCAGTACCGCTTGAGCCTCGCACTCAGCTGACTATTGATGCAATAAATAGGTATCTGAGTAAACAAATAGCAACTGAGTGAAGTTTGCGGCAGCGGTTTGCCATTCAAAGCCATTTGCCGAAGCCCACTGATACTGAAACCAAGGAAATCTTTCCTCGGCTGCGCAAGGTTTTTGTTTCGCGTGATTGTGAGCAGCACTTACTGTAACGCACAGAGCTACATCTGTCGGAAGTTGGGCATTCGAAATGCAAGAGCTTAAACTAATGTCGAAACAATTACTGATGTCTAACTTTGTCTGGCCCGGTTAACCCTACCGTTTTTTTATCCATTGAACATACTCTCTGGATCTTGTAAGCGCGTGTAACAGACAGCTGGTAGTGTATTTTCGGCCCCATTAGGAACGGTCGGTAGTGTATGCGGTTGCGTAAAACAAGATGAGAACAAATCGCAAATCGAAATACATTACCCGTAGTGGCGATTGCGTAAAGGTATACCTGGGATGGAAGTTTCTTTTTTTTTTTGCTGCAATCCGAATGTCGAAACCGGCAGTTTAGGCAAACCTGCCCCCCTTTCTCGCATGGGAAGGCGGAGGAGATGTCGTTGTGTTTGAGTTTGTATGCGTGATTTATTTTCGGCCCTTACAAAACATTTTCTTTTTCTTTGTTATTTTTTTCCTGGGCATGTACAACGTTTGCACGTAATTTATGTCCTGCTGAGAGCTCAGACACTTGTACGGGTCTGATGCTTCACTTCAGTGCAATGTTGCGAGACCAGAGATTGCGTAAGTATGGCAGGCCTGTAATTTCATAAATCTAAGTATTTTCACAACTCTTTTCTGTAGTCCCTTCAAACCCTGAATGGAGCTTTAATAAATTAATGCGTAACTTCTGAATTCATCTGATGTAGGGCCGTTTTTTTCTGTCGTGTAGTGTTTTCTAGCTTGCGTTTCTGTAACTTGTAAAGCCTCTCGGCTGTAATGCTTAGCGACCATGCAAATAATGGCGTTAACTAGACAGCTGGACTTTGCTGGCTAACAACCAAACTAAAGCAACATCATCAACATCGTCGTAAGCCTGACAACGCCCAGTGCAGAGTAAAACCTACTCCCTAATTTCTCGAAGTAACTCGGCCCTGGGATTGCTACAACCACGTTATCCCCGCAAACTTCTTAATTTCATCTGATTACCTCACTTTCTGTCTCCCGCTCGTGCGTTTGCATTCTCTTCGAATCCAGTCTGTTACTCTTAATGACCAGTGGTTGTCTTGTCTTCTCTCTACATGCCTTGCCCATGTCTTTAAGATATCCTTAACACGCATTTGTTCCCTGACCCACTCTTCTATTTTCTTGCCACTTAAGGTAACACCTGTCATCTTCCGTTCCATGGCTCGCTGCGTCGTCTACAATTTAAGTTGAACCCTTTTTCTAAGCCTCCAGGTTTCTGCCTGGGTAAGTACTGGTAAGATACAGCTTTTATATACTCTTCGCTGGAGGGATATTGGTGAACTACCATTCATGATCTGAAAATACTAGCTAAATGTACTCCACCCATTCTTATCCTTCTAGTTACTTCTATCTCGTGGTTCGGATCTGTGGTCACTACCTGTCCTAAGTAGACGCATTCCTTTACCATTTCCAGTGCCTCGCTACCTATCGCAAACGGTTGTTCTCTTCTAAGACTATTGAACATTACTTTAGCCTTGTGCATATTAATTTTCAGACCCACTGTTCTACTTTCCCTGTCCAATTCAGTAATCACGCATTGAAATTCGTCCTTTGAGTAACATATAGATTATAAACACTGGGTTGGGCGCAAGCAAACAACTAATCAACTAGGTAACTGACAAACCCGCCACGGTGGTCGAGTGGTTATGGTGCTTGACTGCTGACCCGCAGGTCCGGGATCGAATCCCGGCCGCGGCGGCCGTATTTTCGATGGAGGCGAAAATGCTAAGGCCCGTGTGCATAGATTTAGGTGCACGTTAAAGAACCGCAGGTAGTCAAAATTTCTTGAGCCCTACACTACGGCGTCCCTCATAATCATATCGTGGTTTTGGGATGCTAAACCACAACAATTATTATTATTACCTAACTGACAGACACGCTAACCTGACATTCTCTCATGCAAATGTGGTTTTGTGCTCACGGCAGACGGAACAGAGGCGCACAGGTCCTTTTCGCTAAAACAGCAGCAGCCGCGATCAAGGAAGTCAGCGTACGTTCTTTAAGAACTGTTTGCTATTACAATCAGTGGTCGAATGAATGAATGATTCAATCTTGGATTCAATCAAGCAAGCCGTATTTTGATTCAAGCTCCTAAGAACAGCCACGAGGTCTTTGTACTGGCGTATTTGTTAAACATATATTTACAGCCAACAGTAAGAAATAAAAAAAATTGCATGAATCACTCTTGAAGTAGAAAAAGAAATAAAACACTAAGAAACAAAATATAAAAAATAGATCAGATCAGATACGACGTAATCTAAATGAGCGTGACGTAAATTGTTATTGATATACACAACAAATAAAAACCAAGAAACAATACACACACAAAGGATGAGATTTACTGCTATACTGAACTTCTTCTACTACTATACACGCGGACAACTTTTCTTGGCAATGAAGCGAAGGCTACAGAGCCCCAATGCACGTATCCTACCGCTAATGAATGTAGTCCCACAATTGCTTCCGTATTTTCTGCGTGAGATATATAAAATACTCCTTCATTTTCTACATGTAGCTTTTTGTGACGGAACGCAGCGCTCACTTTGCGTTTTTTCCGTGCTTGAAAAAGTCGCGCCTCTTACCTTGTACGCTAAGCAGCGTTTGCGTCAAAATGCAACACTAGCCATCACTTTCCACGCCGTTACGAGACGCGCGCCAAACCGGACTACTTCGCGTAGCAGTACATGTGCAGACGCTCCGCCCCGTAGCTTTCCCTTCATTGCCAACAAAAGTTGTCCGCGAGTATACTACCACTACTACTACTACTACTACTACTACTACTACTACTACTACTACTACTACTACTACTACTACTACTACTACTACTACTACTACTACTGCTGCTGCTGCTGCTGCTGCTGCTACTTCGACTACTACTACTACTGCTACTACCACGGCTAATAATAGTACTTGGCTAAAACAGGCTTGGCTAAAAGAGCATCATTATAACGTCACAAAAGCAATCTCCGGTCATTTGGGCATTCATTGCCGTGATTGTGCCTGCATGCCCTTGTTTGAAAACACCTCTATCCTGTATAAGGTGCATAGTAAGATGACTAGAGAAATTGTTGAGGCCTGTGAAATTACTAGATTAGAAGATATGTGTGTCAGCCAGCCTTCCCTCTCGCTTTCTCAAAAAGAAGTAGCAATATCTTGCTTTGTCGCGTTAATATTTTTCCTATGTCGTGATATTGCCCTGTACACGTGCTCGGTTCAGCGATATACCCATTGATTGTCCATTTGTTGTTTCTGTTGTTTCCGCTCGCTCGGTATATATTTATCGGTTCGAGCAAAATTAAAATCATTTGAAAGTAGCGCTGTGTCCTTGTATGTTTTCTTTCTTCGTCCCGGTCTAGTCGCGCTTACTCACTCTTCATAATAATAGAAATGCTAACGATAGCCGTGACATAATATTACAATGACAAAGGTTAAATACTGTGAACACAATTAAGAGCCAATCATTGCCGGGAAGATTCCCCGGACTACAGTGGCGCTAAATGAGGAGCTCCAATTCGCTTAAATCAAAGTGCATGTTGCGTATGGCTGTGACTAGTCTCTATGCCATGGATAGATGGAAGAACTTTATTGATTGTCCGGCAGAAAAATGTCAGCCCTGCTTTTATTTCGTCATACCGTTTCCGTCCGTTAATTAGGACATTCAAATTGAACACTGTGTTCGGACCACAGCGACGAGTGCACATGTATTTTGTTCAGTGCCCTTCGCCAGCCAGAAGGCTTCGGCTGCGCGACACTGTCACCGCGCTGGTTCGCGAAAATCGATATTGTCACGTGCTAACAGTTTTTGTAGGTGAAGCCCGATCACATCAAAAAAGAAAAAAAAAAGGCGTGCGTGGCAATATCAAGTCCCTAAGTGCAGTATGCCGTCGGCGATAGGTTCCCCGATTGCAATCGATGCGTCCCGGTTTTGCGAATTTGCATTCACAAAGACGTGCGCTGACAATGCGGGGAACAGAAATTGAGAAAGACGCTTCCCGAAAGAGGTATCGCTCGGTAGAGCTTCTCTCCTGAATAGGATGAGCGCTCGCACAAAAGCCCTTCGAGCGGAATGTAGATTGGCTGGCACGTGATTCGGCCACAGCTGGCGCTGCAGTGAGCTTCAAAATTTCAACGTTCCAAGCGAGTTATTTGGGGAAAGCGAATGCAAGGTTTGCCCGCAAGGTAAGTTGAAAGCAGGGACTAATCTTCCTGACTGAGGCCTTTACCTCACTGGAGCGGCAGAAGTAGTAGTTTACAGGTGTCATTACTCATACATTAAAGTAATACAACAAATAATACAACAGAAGGCTGTGGGTTCGGGTCTCACCGTGGGAAAACGTGTTTTTAATGCACTTTAATTAATTTTAATTGGTGTCATAATTACTACGCTACAGTTAAATACAACAAATAATGTCCCATATGCTTTTCTTGGCTTGATTGTCTGTTTGATTCATTTGGTTGAAACCACAACACAGTTATTTTGAAACACACAGCAAATTATCAACATTTTCGCAAAAGTGCAAGCAAATAATTCATACAACACTGGAAAAAGCATTCTGTTACGAGTATAACATACAATTTAAACAGTGACATTGATGACATCCCTAACAAAATAACTAACAACGTCACTGAATTTACTCATCTGAATTGTGGAACTAACTGTTAATAGCTCTGAATATTTATGTGCTATTTTTGTATTTATCTTTGCTTTTGTATAACTCACATCACTGATAATAAAACGAGTGTCATTTGTCATGTTGTGCTATTCATAAATCTTGCTTTTTGTTATTCCTGTTTGATCACTTTCTTTTGATTATTTTCATGTAATTTTTTTTCAATAGTGAGTAGTATTACCATTATGTTATGTACTGATGTTATTGTTAATCAGGCTTGTTCAATATTGCCCACACGTCCGTATACTTTTGTTGTAATTTTGAAATTACCCCCTTCCTGTAGCCATAGGAGGTCCCCCTGTCAGTTTCTCTGAAACTTTGGGACCACCAGCTGTAATATGCTAACCATGTAGGTAGCTAAACTGAACTGTTTGTTAAACTTGACTTGATGAATAAAGGAACCTAGGTGTCAGTAACTAACTGCCAGCTAATTAGCGCATAAGTTTCTTTTAGGATCCTACCCAGTTTGCTAACCGTGACTTAACAGTTACTGCACGGGCTCCTTTAGGAGCCTACACCCTTCGAAGGCCAAGTCATAAAGGAGAATGTGTGGGATGAAGTGAAGGCTGGGTATGTCGAAGCTGCCTGCTCTGACTTTCGTGCCAACCTATGGTATTCGAAAGGCACCTCGCAGGCACTTCTCGTCGTCTGTGACGATGCAACGGTGTACAGCAAATTGACGTTGATTTTCGTGAAAGCAGGCAGAAATATAGGCGGTTATAGCCAAGGAGGATTTTTAATCCTCCTTGGTTACAGCTAGGCCTCCGTGTATTCTGAGTTCCCCTGCGACACCCTGCGAATTTTTCTTGAAATTCGCAGGGTGTTTTTCGGAGTTCATTTTTCGGCGGATGTTTGGCGTTTGTCGGAGTTTATTCGTCGTAAATCCCCAATTCTCCGAAATTCGGAGGTTAATTTTGCAGCATTCTCTATACTCCAATATCTTAGATGAAATTATATCTGAAATAGAAAACATCAGAACACAAGAAGCGTATTTTGATTGTCTGGAAGGTTTGAACCCACAAACACATATACACAGAAGCACAAATATTTCAATACAAAACACCCACGTTTTTGCGTATTATAACCTAGTTGTAAGAGGCGCAAGCATCATTTAAGACGTCCGTACATTTGATGTCGTCTGACGCTCCCCATTGCCGCCAGGGGACCGTATATCAAGATGTCGTCGCGCGCTACATACATACCTTTACTAAGTATCTCGCTCTGTGCGCGTCGAGCCCTTGTTGAATGTGCGATCGGTGCGGTCTGCGAGATACTGCTGACGTGAGGCAAAGTTTATATCGGCCAAACCGATGTATGAATGACCGCTCAGAATACGCCCTTTCGATAAAAAACGGAACAGGGTCGTACCATTGTCTATCAAGATCGGAGTCTTTCGGATAAATCTGATATCCGCCAAAAATGGGAAATCATAACTGCTTATTTACGTGATTAAATACCTCCCGCGTATTTCAGGTAGGTGACTTTCCCTATACAGGTACATGTATCTAGTTTTCGATCGAAAATTTGAACTTCCAGGCAAATTTCAGCAAAGATTCCGATTTCACTACTAAGACAAACGTAACATTTTAACAAGGGACTTCAAACTTTTAATTTTTATTATGCGTAGTGCTTACATTAGCAGCGAAAGAGTACTTATGGTTAGAACGGAAACCATCAAGCACGACTCTCTCACACATATGAATGACAGGAGCGCTGTAGTAGAGGGGTTTTTAGGGTGCATTGATGCGCGTTTTGTCCGCTGGGGGGCGCACACATCGAGGCACACTAGCGGTTTTAATCCTCCTGGGCTGTGACTATATCCGCCTCACAAATCAAGTGCAACGCTGTGGTGGCTAAAGTCATGTGGAGGCTAGCGAAACTTCTTGCAGTAGATGCGTTCGCATTAAGAAATAGTTAAATGTTTTAGATGCGAAGCAGCTTTTGCTCGGGGCTGTGTCCGTCCTTCCATCGGCGACCGTCCGCTCGGCAACCACGTGTGCTGGCACGCGCTAGTGCCTTCGGGCCTGTGTAAGGGGCTGGGTAAGACGCTGTGGCCTCTGCCCCTTACACTCTCTCAGCAATCATGTGATGGCGTCGGGGAACGAGATTCTGCAGACTATACTTGCAAGCCGCGTTAACATTGGGCAAGGTGCCCGTGCTGAACGGAACTTTAAGTCGACCCCTGCGCTCCTTCGCATCCCCACATGGTTCCCTTTAGTGGGAGATGGTGTAATTTTTTTACCGCCCAGAATGCATTTTAATGCGATAGCGTTAAAGAGCTCGTTTCGCAGAAATTCCGGTGTGGCGTCGGCGTCGTTGGTTGCGAGTGAAAAATAACCTTGTCCTTGACCCAAAAATCAAGAAAGATGCAAGTAACAAAAAAATTCGGTTCGAGTGAGAATGGAACCCAGGCGACCTGCGTGGCAAGCAGGTGTTCCCACAGAGCGCAGCTATTCCTTGAAAGTGCCCCGGAAAAGAAAAACACTATGAATGTGATGTATAGTCGAAGGAGACTCCTTACCGCATTTATTAGTGCGTGGCGGAAGCGTAGAATCCCGTCAGGCGTCAAAACATGTTAATTGCGCAACGAATGGGTGTGTTAAGGGCCCACCCATTACAATGCGCTCAGACATATTTGATCATCTTCATCAGCGGCAAAAGTGTCAACAAAGTAGGCAGCTGTTTAGGTTCGGGTGTTGCCTTACGGACGCGTAGTGGGCCGTTCATTTATTCTCAAAAGGAAGAATTATGACGTTGTGAGCACTTAACAACTGTAACTGCAGTAGCCATTCTAGGATAGTTTGAAACGGCCAATGTTGCGCGCGCAGTCTTTCCTTTTCTTACGGCACGATCGAGGCATGCACCGAGAACCGAAGCCAGGCTGGCAGTTGAGAAGGCGATGCGCATGGGGCCGGATTACGCTATCGCGTTCTGTTTAGAAAAAAAAAATTATATACACTATGTACAGAGCACAAATTGTGGGTGACATATCAGCTTTCAGGGATACATTCATATTTTCACAATTTCACATCGCAAAAACTAACACTTTTGCACAGGGCGAACAGCAGAAGTCTGATCAACATAACAACAAGCGCACATAGCTAGGTGTACATACTCCTCTATCGTGCACGTCTCTTTCTACTCTTGAAGGCAAAGCTGAAGCGTCCTCAAAGCTTCAGGGGCAAAGCACCTTAGGGTCGAAGATTGCCCGTTGTTGTTCGTTCTCCGTGCCCACGACACAGCACCGTGTAAAATAGAAACATCAGGTTTAACAATAGACTAATATCAGTCATAATTGCGACGGAACAATATAAAACACCTACAAGCACAAACCATTTATACTAGTCGGCGACTTCAACGTACACATTATGGACCTTAGGACCTAGCTTTGTCGTAGACTCTTTATGCCACTTTATGTCACCTTATGTCGCTCAATTTACATTATATGGTGCAAGGCTCGGGTAACGTACGGCTACTCATCCATACAATACCCAGAGCTTCGCCCACTCGTCATAATTCATTTCGTGGAGATGCGTGGATTTTTTTTTTATTTCGCTCTTAGGCTGAGTATTAAATAAAGGCGTTTTGTGCCTTAGAAATAATCAAAACCTGTTATACTGCTGCTATGATGCGACTGGATCTCTTAGCATTTTGGAAGAAAAATCGCATACTATCACCTAGCCAACACGGTTTTAGACGCGGGATGTCAACAGTAACGCAATTAACGGAAGTTGTTCACGACCTCGCACGGACGATTGACAATCGCGGCCAAACAGATATTATATTCCCAGACTTCAGCAAAGCGTTTGATCGCGTGTGTCACAACAAGTTAATTGCAAAACTGGAGGCAATAATTGGCGCTGGAAACATTTCAGCTTGGATCGGCGATTTTTTATCCCAGCGTTCGCAATTTGTTTATCTCGATGAAGCGTCATCCGATATTATTCCCATCTCATCTGGTGTATCACAGGGCTCGGTCTTAGGGCCCTTACTGTTTTTAATTTATATTAATGACATCGTCACTAACACTGAATGCAACATAAAACTTTTCGCGGATGACTGCATTATCTATAAAGAAATAATGTGTTACGAAGACCACCTCACCCTAAACAGACAACTTAACGTGATAAATACCTGGTGTGAACAATGGCAAATGTCTATCAACACTAGCAAATCTGTGTCAATGACGGTGACAAGAAAGAAGAACCCATCAGAATTTACTTACTCACTTAGTGACACTAAACTAGCTAAAGTTCATCAACACAAATACCTCGGACTGACTCGTACATCCGACCTTAGGTGGAACATACACATTGCCAACATCTCCTCAAAAGCCACCCGTAAGTTGTTCTTTCTTAAAAGGTCCCTGAAGTCTGCTCCCACCCATATCAAACTCCTCAGCTATACAACCTTTGTGCGGCCAGTACTAGAATACGCTAACACTGTTTGGTTCCCTCACAATATCACTAACATAAATCAACTAGAAAAAGTTCAAAGAAAAGCGATACGGTTTATTCGTAACAAATACAGACGTATTGACTCGCCCACTGAACTTCTGGCATCATCCGGTGTAGACACACTGACAGTTAGGGCAAAACAAGCTCGTTTAAAATTTATGCATAACCTTCTGCACAACCGCTTCAACATAAATTCTTCAAATTACATCAACTTCTCTAGGTCCCGGATATCACGTAATAAACACGATAAAACGTTAGATGAATACTTTTGCAACTCCAACACATTTAAATACTCATTTTTTCCTACTGCAGTTAGGGAGTGGAACCGCCTTGACCCAACAATAGCAAGCATTGAATCACCGTCAACCTTTTGTTACGCGATAGAAAATAAGCCCTAACCATGAAAAAAAAAAGTTTTATGTTTATGCAATGTGTTCTTTTGTTGTCTGCATGACTTTTTTTACGTTGCATTAGATTGTATTAAGTTTCACTGTTGAGTTGTAAATATTAATGTTGTATTAGAGATAACAACATTTCTATGTATGAAACGCAATTGTACTCTGCAATATGTGCTCACGTTGTTATTTGTATGCCCACCTGCCTTGGTCTCCAAGTGAGACTGGCAGTATTGAAAATAAATAAATAAATAAATTTTGTACTTTCCTTTTCTGATGTTTCATTTGCGCGCCCTCGCGATGCGTCACGCAGAGGCTCGTTCTCGGCTCGTGCGAGCGTTTACAGTGACACAGACAGACAGGAGACGCGCGGAGTTGTACAATTGCTGACCGAACTTCTTGCATAGCCTCCACAGCGTTTCACCTGATGTATGAAATGGATAGTTGTGACCAAGGAGGATTTAAAAAAATTGCTTGATTGCCTAAACGGTTTCGGCTCAGCTCCGCATGCATCCAACTTCATATCAAGGGCGCATATTTTACGTTGTAACTTCTGACTGAATTTTCGTCAAGACTAAAAGCTACGTGCCCAATTAGGTACCCTGGGACTGAGGGTGATGTACGAGATTTATTCAAAACGTAACGGCATTTAGTTGTAGGAAATTATGCAATTGAACTAGGCCACATCCACTGGCTGACCACGGTGGGTTATTGCTGCTCTGAAAAACACAGAGAAATAGCTAAAACTCCAAGCGTTTTAATGTCCTTATTTACCAGCAGCTTTCGCTAATATTATACGCACTATATCGGAACAGCCAAATACCTGTGTCAATACGAACATCGCTAGACAGAGGAGCTTTCACGTGAATACGAGCTCTGAACAGTCAAGATGGCGCTGCGAGCGTTCCATTTGCGTAACGGTGCGGCCTTTGCCTGGTGGTACGTTTTTCCGAGCTGAAACCTTATCTCCACGCCTAAAGACCATCACGAGCAGAGAAAGCACGGCCATTCGCCAGGATTACGCTCACCTTTCAAGATTGGTGTGGGAGTGCTTGCACTAACCGAGTGCATTGTGTACCTACGGCTCAACAAAAACCTTTTTTTTTTTGCGTTGCCAGTACGGAATCTACACAGAACACTGGCGGCCGCTGTGTCACGGGCTCTGAGAAAACACACAAGAAAGCTTGCATAACTGGTTCGCCACTACCCTCTTCCGACCGCTTAGCGGCACTACATCACCGTTAAGCCTAGCTCGCATTGCTGCCAAGAGGTCCCGTAAGGAGTGTTCCAGAGGGAGCCTTTTACAGCCGCACGTGCCACATATTTCAACGTTGAGTGTCTGGTAGATAAACAGAAGCAACGCCCGGCTTCGCGTACTGAGAGTGGTTCTTACTGTCGACTTAACGTCGTCTGCTTTTATGGCAACTTCGCAGCACGCCTGCCAGACGATCGGAAGTGCTTAGTTTCTGGCAGTTTGAGTGACGTCATACGTTACACGTTATGTGTGCGTCTTTGTGTCGGGCTTGACAGTGAGTACGATAGCTGCGCGACAAGAAAAGGAAGGAAATATGTTTACTTTGTTGTGTGCCTACCTGTGGTTTGACTCTATATCTCTTTCGTGCGGCAAGACTCGGTGTGCTCCTTTGTATCTCGTGTTTTGTGAACTTATGAGACAAATGTTGCGTCGGTTGCATGTGACCTTGCAGTACGTTTATGTAGCTTTAGTGCATCTGTGATGTCGGTGTAAGTTATCGTCTGTTTCGGAGTGGCTTTTTTTTAACGCGATATGGCGAAAGAAAAGAGGTTTGACCCTTTCGGTGGCACAGGCTCCTCATTGTCGCTTAGCAAACAAAACATATAATTACAATGACAGGAAAGAAAACCTTGTCATCAAGTACGGCACGCAGGGTGACATCAAATGTATAGCACAATACAACAGAAAGTACATGATAACAAATTTCTCTACATCAGTCCATAGAAGGTACACAGCTACGCTGGTAACCAGTGTTCTTTGCAAAGTTAGGATCCATACGACTGTGCATTTTTCTGAGGGCAGGCTATCGTTCCCCTACAGAAGAGCACTTATTGCTCAAAGTCGTCTCCATTATTCTGAACACAAAGCTGCACTAAACCCCAGTGCTTTGAATGTGCTCTAAATCATACAGAAGCAGTTGTGAAGTAAATACACCGAACACACCACACGATCAAAATGCAAGACGCAGCAACTTGAAATATACCAAGTTGAAATTTATATTTTGGTGTTTTAGATCTGCATATAGAATAATTTTTCCCGATAATTCGCTTGTGTGAGAAAAGAACACTTCACATTGGTGCAGCTGCTGTGTACGGGTCTGAACATAGTACGTTACGTGTTTGTCTTTATGTGAGCGGAAAGAATAAAATTTAATTGGATAAACATGCTTGCAACAGCATGGAGAACCGTTTAACGAGGTAAAGAGATGTGTCATCTAAACTAATACAAGTAGTATTCATGCACTAGCAATGTTAAGGCAGGAACAGGAGAGATAGAGGAAAGACAGGGATGTTAACTACCTTACAATAACCGGCGTGCTGCCCTACTATTAAAAGTTACTGCTGTAAAAAAGAGAGAAAGAGAGGGCAGATATATATATATATATATATATATATATATATATATATATATATATATATATATATATATATATATATATATATATATATATATATATATACATTTGAGAAAGGAAGACAAAACGTGTGAAACAAGCATTAATAACGTTTCGGCAGCAGGGCCTGCCTTCGTCAGAGTGAATCGGCTCTCACTCTGACGAAGGCAGGCCCTCCTGCCGAAACGTTAGTAAAGCTTCTTTCGCACGTTTTGTCTTCCTTTCTCCACTGCATTCCCCATCGGATCCATTGAACTTCATCCTCGCATATATATATATATATATATATATATATATATATATATATATATATATATATATATATATATAGTCAGCACACGCACAACATCACAGTCAGTCAGTCCTGCGCGGTATGCGACACCACTATTAGACTATAACCGCCTGCAAAAGTGTGTCGTCCTCACAACTTTTAAGAGGGCCTTCGTAGCATTCACCCGCGATGAGTTTTCAGGACGACATTCCGGAATGGTTGCTACCGGCATCGGTCTGTGGTCGAGGCGAGATAGCGTGATTGTGAGTGTTCGTCTCTGCACATTGTAGCGAAGGCAGTCGTAGAAGGTGTGTTGTGACGTCTCCTCCCTACCACATTCATCAGAAAGAGCGTTGTCAGCCATCACAACACGACAGAAAAATGACTGCGGGGGAACCAAAACCGGGAAGGCATAATGGCCTCTGTACTGCTGGGTCCATTTGTTAAAGACTTCAACAAAGTGTGTACGTAATAGTGGTAGTACGGTGAACAAAATTTTAGTGTTGATAGAAATCTCCGCTAGAGGGGTGGAGGAGAGAGAGGGCTCGTGAAATCTTCATCTTCTTGATATTATCGCTCAGTGGTTAGGGTACTCGGACGCTGAACCTTAAGTTGCCGGTTCGATCCCGGCCGCGGCGGTCGCATTTATAGATGGAGTCGAAATGCTCGAGGCCTGTGTACTATACGATGTCAGTGCAGGCTGAAGAACACCAGATGGTTCAAATTTCCGGAGCCCTTAACTCCATGCGCAGATTCGAGTAGTGTCGTCGAAAAAGTTCAAGGCACTAATAAGAGCTTTCCCATAAACACACTTTCTTATAAACCGCGGGACACAAGCGAGAACTTTACATTTCGCGCGTGCATTGCTGTCTGTCCTCACCTATAATGTTCTTCAGACGCTAAATACCAAGAAAAGTACGCCTCTAGATTACAGTCCACGTATAATATAAAGGCATAGCAAGCTCTAAGTACTTCAGTTTCTTCAATCTCGGTGCTCTCAAATATTTCGCGCGCAAGGGCACAAGCGCGAGAGAAGGCTCGGCCAAAACAAACAAGAGACTAGAGGCTCTACGAGATTTTCTTGCGTACAGTGAGCCGATGAACACGTCGTAAATGCAATATTCAATCCTAATATTACCAATGTTCGCATTACTTGTTAGACGCTCTAGTCCTCTTCTGGTTGTCGAAATTCATTCATTGTTGTCGATGAAATTTCTTTCTCAACCTTACTTTCCACAGTGGGTTATTCCTCCATTTTTTTTTCTGTATTTAGATAGTTCTTCATAGCTGAAGGTTTCAGATATCCGACCCTATCTCTCAAATTTCAAACAACCCTTTTTGTTTTTCACATTCAGTAAAGAAGAAGAAAAAAAAGAAGATGCGCGTCAGAGAGACTCCCTTACAAAAGCTTTCAGTCACGCTCGCGTGCTCTGGGAATCTTTAACAACAACAACAACAACAACAACAACAACAACAACAACAACAACAACAACAACAACAACAACAACATCAAACAGCATTTTCGTGGCGCACGCATTGCACGTGGCTGCCTTGGAGCAAACAAGGAAAATAAAGGGGCATGATAAGTGCCACAAGTGAATAAAAAGACCTTTTCGTTGTGCTTTACACGCTTCTCCCAGGAAATAACGAGCTCTGTTTAGGAGTTCCAAAAGTAAAACGAGTACTGCGAATAGCAGTGCAGGGACTTTCTCAATGTGTGTTAAACTATAACCGTCCTCGTCTTCAGATTCACCGGCGTTTGAGAGCGTGCGCCGTTTAATTGGGCAAAGAGCAGGAACTTGTATACTTAAGGAACTTCGCGAGACCTCGCTCTGCTTTCTGCGTCACGCAAATATAAACTGCGAACTTTGGAAGTTATCGTAGAAGAATTTGTGTGCTTAGGGTCGAGGTGCTCTTTAGAAGAAAGGAAAACGATCTGTGACTGTTTAGAAAAGTTCGTTAATATCAGAATGAGCAATTTTAAAAGGGGCACTTTAACATGAGACGGTTTAACTACGCCATTAGGGGTTACCGACAATGTCTTAGGGTAGGGACATGAAAAGCAGAAAAGAAAAATCCAGGAAGTGGTACCGGCTTCATCATTAACGACAAGATTCGGCAGCGACATTTTTTTTTTTAGAGAAACTTGTCTTTTCAAGTTCGGATGAATAAAGACTGGACGAAATTTTGCGCATAAACACTGCGACGATAAGTCCTGCCGCGTAAGTTGAAGGGACACTAAAGAGAAAAACGATTTTTCTCGTGTTAGTAAAGTGCTCTTTCACGATACCGAAAAACACCATCCTTGCTCCGACAAGACACTGGGTATGAGAGAAAACGCGGGAAAGGAAAATGCTGGTGGCGACGCCGGCTTGAAGTTCCCGGACCAGTAGCCATGACATCATAGATTTTGTTGGTGTCTACTAGGGCCCACATATTTCGTAATCGGTAAAAAATGAAGCAAATTATCTTCTGGGGGATCCATAGACAACATAAAAAATTTCAGGAAATGTCGTCGAGCCTGTGCAGCCAAAACACAAAAGAACACTTTGAAATTTGTGACGTCAACACTGAATATTTTGGCGGGAAGTTTAAAGGTTAGACTTCCGACATTTATGTTCTCATCTATTAACAAATCTATGGTGGTGAAATTGACGAGACTTGAGTTTTCAGAATATAATTTGGCAGTCTAAAATAATTTATTGTTTCACTTTAGTGTCTCTTTAAAGCGAATACTGATCGAGACACGGGGTCATTGCTGTTATGCAAATGAACTTAAGTGCGCTTTGTTGTGAGTATAACTAAGGGGAACACACACTGCTCAGTATATCGTGTTAGATCACGATGTTGTGAACTTGTGGTGATTGTTACTCTTCGATGTTGTTATCCTTACGCTACTTAGGTATTATTGGCAGCCAGGAACGTTGTCCAAAATGCACGTTAGAAAGCTCTCTTCAAAAAAGGCTGTTTTGTCTTTTTTTGTTATTATTAGAACGGCGACGAATTCCATGACGAGCCAGCCTTTCGCAGCCGCTTTTTCTCGCTCTTGCGCATGCGTACAGCTATGGGCTTCGTACTCTAAGAAGGAGTGTGTCGTTCTGAATTATATTTGAAGTCGAAACGCCGTCGTGCCCAAGGATACGTTTCTAAAAAGAAGAAAGAGCCAAAATACAAAAGCCAGGGGTTTTTTTCCCACGCGTTGCACAAAGGAGCAGCTCGCTAAACTTGAGAGTATAATGACCCGCGGCTCAACCTAGCTCTAAGGCGCGTGATCCTCGTGGTGCAATCGCATTGCACGCGACATGATGGCTAAGCTGCGAAGAGGTATTGTACTTAATGCTGCACTTTGTCCTGAACTTGCCCTCAAGAAATATCTACGTACCGGCTCTGTTGTGTTGACGTAACCCCTGAGAGCATAAGACTTCCCTGCTCGCTTTTGATGGAGGAAGATGATGTCAAATGAATTTTCTGCACCGTGAATAACGAACAAATTAGAATTTCAGCATTTGAATCATTATCGGAATAGTCAAATAAGTCAAACACGGACAATTGAAGTCGCAATCACTAGACTACGTTGTCAGACTTCATACCTAAACTTTTATTCACACAGAGCTGGTCTGGCAGCTTCCCCTAATTGTTCTTTTTGCGGAGTACATGAGACAACAGAACATTATCTGATTCACTGTAGTAGATACTCTACCTCGCGCGAATTTACTTTAGGCACCGTCTTCCGACTTCTTAGATTAGATTTAAGTGCACCAAATCTACTTCATTTCGGGGCCTTTTCTCTTAGATACAGTGACGGGAAGATTGCCGATGCCCTGCAGGAGTTTCTTAAAGGTTTACAGAGATTTAGGCTATAAAATCAATCTTTACTCCTGTTTTTCTAGTTTTCCAAGTTACTTTATTATTTATTCAACTGCTCCGCTTCATTGCTTATATTCTATTCTATTATTCTATTCTTAATATTTTTTGTTTCATTTTTACTTCTCTCATCTTAAATAGAAAAAAAATTAAGGTTCAATTTAAGAATCATACTTTAAAAACTATCCGGTTCTTGGCCAATCCCCCAGCGTGGGTGTGTGCCAGAGTTTCTAGGATCTACTCTACTCTACTGTAGTGCGTGAGAAGCTTCAACCCACATACTCGTTGCGCAAGTAGCATTGTGGAACGCCTGGTTTTTATTTTACCCTTGTGCCACGCTATACTAGAGATGTTAAGGAGATTCCTTAGCCGACGTGACGCCTGTAGAGGGTCTTTGAGCAAATGAGTTTCAAGCACCAGCGTGGCTCCGTGGTAGAACACTGCCCCGCAGAAGACCCAAGTTCAAATCCCATTTGATCCCGGATATTGTTTTCTCGTTAAATGTTTTCTTATTTCGCGCGATAGCGGTTACGGACACCGGCGGCGGAGAACTACGGCATTGTTGTTGTGATCTCTTAGCAGCTTTCACTGCAAAAGAAGGCGACAGGACGAACCTGTCAGTGCTGGTGCACGCTGATATCTGTTGGCATCAGTATTTAGGGCCGCGGAGAGAACAAAACAGAAATGGAAGGTGTTGGAAGGTCTTTACATTGCAACGCAAGGAGACACGTGCGTAAGTACCACCTCTGTTAGCCTCAGTGTCAAGGACCAAGGAAGTACAAGGCCTAAAGTTATCCAGCTTCGTGCTGTCGCCATCTTTTTCTGTGTCCGTCGTTCCTTGCGAGTTTTTTCATCTAGAATGATGTAGCAACTCACCCAACTACCAACATTGTTGCGACATGACTAAGCTCCGGTCGTGAACTCAGTTCATTGACGGAGTTCCGAACCGGAACTGTACAGGTCGACAAAGTTACTGAGTCACCTAGGTCTGCTCATGCGAATTCAATGCAAAGACACAGCGTACCTGGTTGTCATGTATTGACGTCTATAGTATTTGCACCTCCATATCACTTGACTCCATGAGATGACATCCTAACACGGCCTTTTCATAAACTCACTATGACGTCATCAATTGGTCACGTAACATTTTTGCCATCGGGTGGTAACGCCGCTCGGCGGACGATCGCCGGGTTTTTCGCTTCATGGGGCATATAATGATTTCGTATTAAGATGGACACATCTGAACTAGAATCCTAACCACGCCGATGCACCCCCCCCCCCCTGAATTCCGAACTGAATCTTAAACTTAAAAACAGGCGGTTTTCGAAGTAGGGTCATCTTCCGTGTTGCTACTAGTAGGCCCGAATAAATTTTCTTGCATACTTACTTTCACCAGGTTTATGCACACTTGACGAGGACATTTACGTAGCTGTACCTAAAAACAACAACAGGACGCAGCTTGTCATTCTATCGCGGAAAAGAACTATAGATGATATATACGAACTTTTATGACGCACAGTGGGCGTCAAAAGTTTAAAGACCAGCAAGTCTGAGAAAGAGAGAGAAAACGTTAATGAAATACGTCATTCTTATGGGGGAGCCTTAGTCAAGGGCTCCACTGGCCTTAACCGCCCGTTCAACCTGGTTTATGAGCGCTAGCTGATTGGCCAGGTCAGAGCTGGGCAGTCGCGCCTCCCACTGCTCCAGCGTGTGTAACTGCTGTGTATTTCAGCTGTGAGGGTTGTGAGGAAGTCCTACACTATACCACATTACCTGGAGCCGGTCAGAGATTTTCTTAATTTCCCGGCAATTTGTGATTGCATTCAGTCGAACTGCGCAGTACACGTTAGCGCGTTTCAAATTAGACCGGAAATATAACTTCAAAGCTACATTCCGAAGTAGCGGGAATAGTCAGTCTTTTTTTCCTGCGTCTCGTGATCCCTAAACTATCGGCACTGACTGTACTTTTGTGCACGCCTGAATTGTGCTAACCAAGTGTAACGTACGCTGTTTGTAGATGGAGGGATTATCGTATAACTTCATCTAAGCTATTACTCGTATAAAGGAACACGAGAGAAATTTCAGCTCATTAAGAAACTTTAATTACTAACAATATGACTATGTCGTGCTTGATACCGCATTTGTTCATTAGTTTTCCACCGTTGAAAAATTAAGGCCACGCGGCTAGACCAAAGGAAGCGGTGTAAGAAAGGTTCAAAGTCGGCGCCAATTAGTGAAAAGCATTCCCCTGTGTAATTCAAGTACTTCATTCAGTTATCGCGGGGTGTGGAAGGTTCAGTGACCTTCGAAATAGCGATGTTGGTATTGCAACTTTATGCTCGCTAATTAAGCGACCCTCACTGCATCTAGGACATTTGCCGAATAATGAACAATCCTTGTTGTGGCGCGAAGTTTTACATAACAGACAGTCTTACTGTGTTGTTGCATCATGTTTTTTTTCCCTTTCATCTCGAGGGCTCACTTCTGGCCCTCACATATTTGCGTCAACTTTTTCTTCAATAAATGAGACGCCACGCTGCCAAGAAGCTAACAATTCATGGCCTCGTAAAAATAAGATGAGCGTCTCTTAATTAGCCTCGTGTGTATACATATTTTCACAAATCCAGAATTCCACTCTGCAAGCAGTTCATAATGAACAGCATCGCGTAGCACCCAGCAATAGTAAGTACCGTAATTATTTTTTTACGTGTGGGTTACTCGTCCTTTTTCTGGCACTCGATTGCATCGCAATAACTCTGTGCACCTTTCTGAATGTATACATTAGATTTTATTTTTTATGTATTTATCACGTATGCTATATTTAACCATGTATCGCTCCCCTTACACAATGCTTCGAGAAGGAGCTTGTAAGGGTTTGTTATTAAATAAATAGATAAATAAATAAAAAATAGCCAGGAGATGGTAATTTCAGAAACACAGTAGAACTGCCCACTTTGAAGCACAGCCGAGCAAACGCTTTAAGCCCGATGGCGCAGTAGAAGTGTTTCTTCCAAGACATGGTATGCTAACGGAAGTCAAATGGCACAAAGTAAAATATGTATGTACATGAGGGTAAACGAGAGCCCATGTGCTCTTGTTTCACCAATGAATACCCTAAAGCTGAGCTATGTTAGAGTTACTAACTGTCTTGTTGGTACAGTGACTTCTAGTTTTTTCTTGTGAGAGCACATGAATGTTTTTCAGGTGAAAGGTGAATCATTGAAAGCGATGGCGAGGCTGAGTGTTGCGTTGAAGTTCTTCAGGAGGTCTGTTCTACCTTCACGCTGTGCTCAATCGGCTATGCTGGTTCGCAGCACAGTCGTCCATCACTGCAGTCTACAGAGACGTCAAAGTCAATAGTCTCTCACGTCTGGATCTGGATGCATATTGAAGGCATTCAGATCCAGACGGGAAGATCTGGACGCCTTTTATAGCGGTGGTTGCATAAAAGATACTGTGACATCACGGCGACGGCGACGATGACGTCGATGGCGAGAGCGCATCTTTTGTGTCACTTGCTACCCTTGTGCAAATAGAATGAATTGGTGCAAAAAAAACCGATCGAATCTTTGGAGCCAAGTGAGCTGTAGCTGCTCCCATGCGCTTTCACAAAGAATTCAAGGAAACTAAGTACAGATACAAATTCTTGCGATTGCACAGGGTGAAACAGAAGCACGGGATTGAATGACGTAAACAAAACACGTTCACAAAGTTCTCCTGCGCAGTGTCAGACATAACGTACACTTAAAGAGACGAAAACGACCAAAACAGCGAAATACCATAGCCGACAGCGAATCATGGCTTATGGCACCCAGCGTATAATTAATGATAGCTTTCTGAGCATGGCTCACTAATGGCCGCTCCCGGGCACCCAAGGTCGCGAGAAATGAAAAAAACCTGTTACACAACGCCGAGCATCCACGGAGAATACGTAGTAATTAGATTACGCCGAGGAATAAAACAAGTACAAAAAGAGCCGTGAAAGCGAACGAAGCTAAACACACGTAAGTTTTGCTACCATTGTTTCAGGCTTCCAGCAAAATGAAATTTTCCATGCGGCAGCATTAACCTTTTCATTGGTGCGGCGAAATAACTTCTTTGGGAAAATCTGTTGTAAATTCTTTTCACTACGCATTTTCTGATTACAAACTCCCTGATGACGCGTCGTGTGCTTTTTTTAGTTTTCGTCGGGAGGGTTGTTGTACTTGTCTACGCGGCGAACGTTGCTAGATTCCCAAGCGTACACGGGGAAAATTCAATTAACGTAATTCCGCGTTTCGTAAGCCCCGTGTTTCTTTACTGAAAAGCGTTTTATGGAAAGTCAGTCGGGATTTCTTCGAAACGCTTCCTTCGTTAGCATTAAGACATATTCCGAGTTAAAAGGGGCAAAACATGTTTACTGATATGAATAAGGTTACAAAAACAATTGTACAAAGCTGTAATGAAGACGATATATACAGAAGGTAAACATGTAGTAGGGTGCCTGCTGTGTTAAGCACACAGTATTTGTCCGTACATTGCCAGCGCGGAATAATGTTGACTTATTTTCACTAATGTTCGCTAACCGCTCCCATAACAGTGCAATAAAGTGATAGGTACAGTCGTAAGCAATGTGAAAGGGAACACCAAGTTCCTGTTTATTCAACAATTATTGGTCGTGTGCGTATAAGATTCTCCTATATTGGTTTGCAAAAGATACGTTTACTCTGGAACGTTTAGCGTTGTGAACACTTTTATGCCTGACGATTGCGTCTAGCCACAATAGCCTCTTGAAGGTAATTTCAGTGTTACCTTTAATATTGTCCACGATTGTACATGTGTATTCCTTTGCCTGTGTCTCACTTCATAAATAAATAAAGAAATAAGTTTTTCGCACATGACGTCAGTGCCCTTTAGGAAAATTTGTTGTAAATTTTTTTCACTATGCATTGTCTGATTACTAACCTTCTGATGACGCGTCGTGTGCATTTTTTTTAGTTTTCGCTCGGGAGGGTTGTTCTACTTGTCGACCCGCCGAAATGCAACGAACATCAGCGCGCTTGCGCTTAGGTGCACGTTAAAGAACCCCAGGTAGTGCACATTAATGTGGTGTACCCTGCTACGGCATACCTAATAATCGTATCGTGCTGTTTAGCACGTAAAACACCGGGCATTGCTATTATCAGATTCTTTTACGTCGACACTCTTGTATGCGAAAGCCAAGTAACCGCGGTGGTATTGAGGTCCTTAAGGTATACTGCCACCCTTTAAAATGGCGTTTTCTTAAAAAAAACCGATTTTTTTGAGATGCTAAAATGTATAGGAATTTGGAATTACTGTGCAGAAAAAATTGCTTCTCTGTCTGGCTCTGTTCAAAAGTTATGGTCTTTTTTGTGACTACACCTCAATCTGGGAATGACATGTCTGGAAAATTTAATTCTTGGTTTTCTGGAAACCTGATTTTCAGTCGGTTTATGTTGCGCAAAAACCCATAACTTCTAAAGAAATCAGTATTATTCAATGGAACTTTCAATGCTTCTTGCACAGACATTAAACTGTGCAATGAACTAGGGTAATTGAAAAATTCGGAAAAATTTTGATGTTACGTTATTTCAATTAAAATGCAACCTTTTAAAACCGCACAATCTGTTTTTTTAGGCTGTAATGAATCTAATATTCATGATAGCGCATTCAGTTCATTGCACAACCTACATACAGAGCTATAACACTGCTACGCCATTTTCTTTTTGCATGGTTGGATTGGTAGTTATGACTCGTGGTGTGACGGACGTATTTGGGATAATTTTGATACTTATATTATAATTAGTTTCAATTTTTCTTTACTCAACACATTCGAAGTCTTCTTTTAAACTGCACTTCCAAAGGCAAACAGAAAAAGATAAATTTTGGGTGAAAATGTAAAAATCTAAAAATAAGTCTGCACGAAGATCACCGAGCGTCATCTTCTTCCGTACTGCGCTCACCTCTGGCGTCCCGTGGCATTTTTTCTTAAAAAGTGGCCACATACTTCAAGAAACGGGGCTACTGAAGGGACTGCACGACTTCATGAAATACTGCAGGTCAGGGAGTATTGCGTATGAACGCACTGACGCCATGATATGGACGGCTCCCGACTGTTACACAGATCCTCCATACTGCGGAAGCAATGATGCAAGCTCTCGCGACTGCGGAAGCATCGTTTGCCAGCCTGCAATCAGTGGTGGTGCTCGCAGACCGTCTGCGTAATACAGGGAGTCGTACAATCGACGTTCGGCCATGATGCAACACGAGGGAAAATGCCTAGTTCCGAACACAAATCACACGACGATCATCTTTCTATTTATTTTCGCATCGAGATTACGTTAGCGTACACTGCCCAGTACATAAAAGCCAGATCATCATAGCGCCATTCAGGCTCCTAAAAAGACCGTTACCGAAGGGAATTCCGCCTTCCAGAAGGACCGTAGGTCTACATGCATGATGTATAAAAATACTGACGTCATTCTGTGGCCGTCTTCCAATTGCATCCGTTTCCTCTATGTCTTTTTTTCCCCAGCACCACAGGACCTCGTCTGCAGACGTCCGCTTCCTACTTACAAGTCTCTTCCAGCAATCAGCACATTCTTTGCGTCCCCGTTTTTTCGATCTTATCGACCGCAGGGCTTCCGTTCTTAGAAAGCCAGTGAGTTTGTGGCTGCGTCAGGAGAAGTCTTGCTTTTCCTTGCTTTCATTAGTCGGTTCGCACCAGGAACATCGCTAGCCATCGTGCTACTGTGTCTTGCTACTGAAGTTGACGTCAGAGATACCTGCCGCGCATTCTAATTGCACCAAAGAACGGGGATTTTTTGTGTACACGCTCGAGAATCCCCAGCCGGGAAGTCCAAGTTAAACTTAAGTTTTTGCCATTACGTAACCAGAATGCAAAACTCTACTTTCAATGTCAGACATTGCGCTTAAAGGCGCTATTGCGATGACGGAAGTGAAAAGCTTGGAATTGGGTAAGCTGGGTCTTTGTGCTCTTTTTTGGCGCTTAGCTGTCGCGTACGCTGCTGAATACGTCAATCCGTACCGCCAAGCAGAGTGCAAAGTCCTCCAAGCTTCCTCTAAGCGCTTATTATTTGCTATACAACACAGGTAAGCCTTCCTGCCATAACGATAAGAGTGAGGTTTTTCGATCACCTCTCCACGTACAAAACTAACCTCATTACAGAGAACTTCCTCATCAATGTGTCCCGATTTGCTGATGCGAATGAGCCCTTTTCACTCGCCAGCGGAAGGCGAGTGAAACCAATTTCCGGGTCTTTTGTCTCGCCTAAACTTGTTACACATCCAGGCCTTGCTGCCGCGTGAGCAGGGGACGGCGAGGCGCTGCTGAGCACTGAGAATTTTGTTCACCTGCTAGACCAGAGGCCGGACGTGCACACTCTAAACATGGCCACCGATAAATGTGATTTTGTGCACCGATGGTAAGGGTTACCAAGTTTAGAATTTATGCACTCAACGCTAGTGTAACCCTTAATTTATAGATGGACAAAATCACATTTATCGGTGACCACGTTGACGTAAGTCAACGTGGTCACCGATACGAATGACGGAAGTGACGTGTTGGTGCTCGTCCTATTTCCGCCCGAATTCGCGACTTGGCGGCGGATCAAGTGAGAGCAATCAAACGCAGAGCGAGTTGCTCTGAAACGAGCAGTGAAATGTGGATTCGCCGCCGCGGAGCTAGAAATCCTGCCCCGGATCGACCAGCGAAACACACGATAAATCTCACCGAAAGCCCGGTCCCGTATTGACCGAACTATCCTGTTTCCTTGCGTAATTACCGCTCCCACTTTTCTTTCTTCGTTTTTGACAAAAGCGTTGAGAGAAGTTGACAGCGAATGCCTGGCTTGGACTTTCTTGCTTTTGTCTCGTGCGGCCCGTGCACAGACCGGATTCGAATTTCGACAGTTCAGTCAGGTTGCCAAAGCAAGGCCACATAGATAGAGGTTTCGTAATACATCTGGCTTTGACTAGCCTCGGCTACGCCAGTGCTACGACCGGTCAAAGTGTGGAACGGAATCTTTACAAATGCTGAAACCATCCCAAATGCTCGTAGTCGTGAAACGTACTCGTCTGAATCACCTTAAACACTGTATCTTCGCGAAGACGACCTTCGGTCAGAAGTGGAGGATGACAGATATATTGAGGAAGGAAAGCAGAGTTCGAGTTGATAGAACTATTGCACAAGTGAGGTTTTCTTTAAAACACAAACACAAAAGATATCCCTTCTATAGCCAAGAGTTATATCGATGAAGTAATCTGCTTATATTGGGACAGAAAGCTGCACCTGGAAACATTGTTGGGAAAAGAGATGGGCGGTTCTCAAAGACGTCAGCGAAAGAGGCGTGCTATAATACGCTGTATTAACAAGAGTTACACAAGACAGCAAACACTGACTCCGTGATCGTCCCGCCTTTGAACAAGCCGCGATGTCTTATGATGACGTCATGGTGACGTCCCCAATTTGGTAATATGTGATGTCATTGATGACACCATGTTACATTGAAGTCATGGAACTTTCGGTACTCCGACGGCCCACATACACGCACTTGAGTATCGTGTGACTATTGAGCGACATTTATTACTCAGGTCTTTTTTTTTGCCAGCACCACAGGATCTCGTCTGCAGATGTTCTCTTCCTACTTACAAGCCCCGGTAATCAGCACATTCTCTATGTCTTCCTTGTTTCGGTCTTATCGACCGCAGAGTTTCCTCTCTTAGAAAGTCAATGAGGTTGAGGCTGTCCCTGGAGAAGACCTGCTTTTCCTGGGTTCCTTTAGTCGGTCTGCACAGCCAACCCCATTCGCCATCTTGTTACCCTGTCTTGCTTCTGAAGCTGACGTCAAAGATACTGACGCGCATTCTAATTGCATCAGAGAGCAGGCTTCCTTTTTTTGGAGGGGAGGGGACGTTGGAGAATCCCGGAAGTCCAAGGTAGTCTGAAGCTTTTGACTTTACTTAGCCTCACTGCCAAACTTCGCTCTCAATGTCAGACGTTGCAAATGACGCTGGTACGATGGCGGAAATCCAAAGCATCAAGTTGGGTAAGCTGTGTCTTTCTGTTCTTTTATCTCTTGGCTTTCGCGTACGCGGCTGCATTCATCGATCTGTACCGGCAGTAATGTGAAGTCTTTCACAAAGGTCAAACACGCATGTCAAACGCACGCATACACGCAAAACATAACGCGCACAACGCAGAAAGACACCCCAGGAACGAGGTGTACAGGGTCGACCACATCTAAGCTGAACACCTCATTAGTATTCAAACCGGTAAAACTAGAACGTTTCTTATACTTCACGAGTGCAATGCCCGTTATAGAACGTCTAATCATGGTGTCGACAAACACAGAAATGATTTTTCGAATTATGTATTAAACAACAGCTTCAATGAGGTCTTGAATACTAATGAGGTGTTCAGCTTAGATGTGGTCGACCCTGTACAATCTTCACGTTTGGTCACTAATGATTCTAAAGGGAGAAAACAATAGCCTACAGCCGTTTGCACAAAGCGCTCTGAGCATTGTCTACCCGCTCTTTTATGTGCGAAATAGCAGTTCGCGAACAAAGGTAAACCTTTCTGCCCGTACGATAAACGTGAAACTTTTCAATCACCTCTCCATGTACAAAGCTAAGTTCATTAGGAAGTACTTCCCCATCATTGTGTCCCGATTCGCTTATGCGAATGAGCCATTTTGACTCGCCTGAGCAGGGCATGCGATTACAGCTACTTCCGGGTCTTTTGTCCCGAATACACTGTCTATTCACCCCAGCCTTCTTGCCAAGCGAGCAGGCGACGTCCGCGTTTCGTGACTGGAGTGTAGGAGCCGGCAAGTCCCTGCTGGACACTTGATGTTGAATTCTAATGGCGGAGTCGGAGTAGCCGGCGGACTCCGCGAGCGAACACTCGGCACTGACATAGAGCAACGCCTCCAAATCCGCGATTAGAACACAAACGCACCGCCGGAGAACGGCGGAAGCGGAAGTTCTATCCTTTGTGAGGCAAGTTACTCAGCATACCTTGCGTGCAGTTATTACTTTTACTGTCGAATAATCTAGACTTTCCACTCTTTTGCAACATTTCCAGCGTCGCTGTCACCGTCGGATGAATCGCTCGAGCAGGAGCTGGAGTATTCTGACTCGGAGCTGTAGCTTTCGAGCAGCGGAAGCAATGCCGCACGATTCGCCGAGCCGTCCATGTACCACCAAATAACGCGACTACCGGCAGCGCTGGTGGCGTCCCTAAGCAGGCAAATGTATTAGGAAGTGCGTTCCCGTCTGCTGCACCGATTTCGACGGAGCAACTTTTCCTGCTCCACGGAGTGACTCCTGCTCTCAATCTACTCCGACTTTCTCATTGGAACACTCGACTCCGGCCCTCACTCTGGCACCGGAACAAACTTGCTCCAAAAAGAGTTGGAAAACCTGCTCAGACTCCGCTATTGGAATTCAACATGAGATTTCGTGCAACATGAGATTTCGTGACCAGGCGCTGGACGTAGCTTCTGCCGCAGCTCCGTCGCTTTGCGCGAATCAATATCGCAGTATATTTGGGTCGTGTGTTTGAAGTGCCACAGTGTACGGATAACAAATAACACGCAGTGAGAAACAGATGAGTGTACGTAGGCCTTTGTTAGAGATTTGAGTAACTCAAAAGCATAAACTACGCTGCGAGTGAGCGAGCTTCTCGTCAAGTGCTTGGCTTTGATTTTTTTTTTCTCATTGTATTTCATTGTCATACCGTCAAGCCACTCATGTCATTACGGAGGAGGTGGGTACGTCATACTAAATTTCAATATAACAGAAACAACAACGTCATTATATATGAGACAAATACGAACATTTAACAGCGCTAATTATTGGAATAGACGCTCGATGAAAAAGTTGCAGTGGCGATACTGTAGGTGTTGCATAATGCAGTTTTTATTTTGCAGAATAATGTTGAAAGACTGCACAAATTTGGATAAAAAAGGCGAGAGAAAAAGCTGCATCAACAGCAGCAATGAACTCAGGAAGTCCACCCAGTACGGGATCCCACGGTTTGTAGGTGGACCCGGCTGCATGTGCTTGGTTCCAGATAGGCTTTAATCGTCAGTATAGGTTGCTCAACTGGTCCGCGGAACCGGTTGGTCGGATTTTTCTCGCTACGTGCTTGTGCAACTTATTGCAAGGTGTGCATTCATCGCCTTCGTTAGAAAGTGCTATTGCAGCAGCTGCACGTTGTTGGTCGCTGTATTTTATGTATACAGGGTATGCTGAACGTCGCTAACGCAGTAACGGAAAACACTAAATTTTGCCGCCATCCTGGTCACGCATTGAACAAGCTATACTGCTTCCGTACGTAATTACAACCCCCACTTCTTCCTTCTGGTGCAACTGTCGAGAGAACTTGACAGCGAATGCTTGGCTTGGACTCCCTTGCTTTTCCCTCATGCAATACATGTAGAGACCGGATTCGAATTTGGACCGCTCATTCAAGTTACCGACGCAAGGCTACATTGATGGAGGTTTCGCAATACACGTGGCTTTGACTAGGCTCGGCTACGTCAATGCTACGAACGGTCCATCTTTGGAATGAAATCGTCCCAGGTGCAAGTAGTCATGAAAAGGACTCGTCTGAATCACCTTCGAGACTGCATTTCTGCGAAGACGACGTTCGGTCAATAGCGGAGGAAGACACGGACATTGAGGAAGGAAAGCGGAGTTCGAGTTGATAGAAGCATCGCTCAAGTGAATAAAAAAAAACCCAGATACAAAAAAATATCCCTTCAAGCCAAGAGTTCTATCGAGAAAGGAATCTTCTTATAATGTGGCAGAAAGTCGAACCGTTGCCTTCACCGCAACGCGGTTAGCGTGGTTAGCTTGTCGTGTGCGTGGGTTACCTAAGTCTTTCTTTCTTTCTTTCTTTCTTTCTTTCTTTCTTTCTTTCTTTCTTTCTTTCTTTCTTTCTTTCTTTCTTTCTTTCTTTCTTTCTTTCTGTCTTTCTTTCTCTTTCTTTCTTTCTTTCTTTCTTTCTTTCTTTCTTTCTTTCTTTCTTTCTTTCTTTCTTTCTTTCTTTCTTTCTTTCTTTCTTTCCTTTCTTTCTTTCTTTTCTTTCTTTCTTTCTTTCTTTCTTTCTTTCTTTCTTCTTTCTTCTTTCTTTCTTTCTTTCTTCCTTTCTTTCTTTCTTTCTTTCTTTCTTTCTTTCTTTCTTTCTTTCTTTATATCGCATGGCGCAATTCTCTCTCCAACTTTTTACCTTCTTCCATGCAGGAAATTGGAGCGTCACCGACGGGCTTACACAGGAACACTTTTGTTGCTACAGGCAACAACGACGATCATGCGTGAAATATTGAAATGCAACAATGAAATGTGGCAACGTTAAATGACAAGTGGCCTCGATAACAGATGAGACTGTCGCAACAAAAACGGCCGATAGTCGACAAGCCTACGACCAAGAGAGCATCAATTATTAAGGCGAAAGCTTTAGATGCTCCATCAAAAATGAAAAGTGACCGTTGGCGAGGGCGTCGCCGAGTGATGCGAAAATTACTAGGTGATGACGTCACCCCGTGACATTGTCATGACGTCACAGGTAACAAATCTTGTGACGTCATGTTGACGTCACACGACGACGTCATCGCATGAAATCGTCGCTTGTTCATAGGCGGGCCGATCCCGGAGGCAGTGCAAAACCACGCTGGTGCATAAAGCTTTCGGATGTGGGGGAGTGAGCACAATCGACTGAGATTAAAGCGAAAGAAGAGATGGCTTTTGCCTCCGAGTCATCTTAGCCAAATGCTTAAGGGACCCTGTGCGTTTTTAGAGCGCAGCTCTTAGGCGCCCGTTCCTGCGTTGAGCGGCGTCGCCGTTGGCTGGCGCCGGCGGCGTAACCGATAGAGCGAACGAGGACGAAATAGAGCGAACGCGGAGTCTGCCGATATCACGAGCCACTGACCTCTAACCTCGCTTTCTCCCTCCGTCACGCGCGCTGGCCCTTCGGTCGCAGCTCGTTCGCATGCAGGGCTGGCACGTGCATTGCGGCTGGCTTCGCTTGTCGTAACGGGGCTGCCGGAGTTTCGCTTAGTTCACGACGCCTGCAACGCACTAAGCGGTGCGCGTAGCACTCGAGCGCTGGTAGTTACTGTGGCAGTATGTAAGGAATGAAGGAAAGAAGATGACTTGAGGGTTATTTTAAAGATGATAGTCTTTCTTGGGTTACTTAAACGGAGAAATTTTGGTCTGTCTTTCTGTCTGCCTTTCTGTTTGTCGGCACGTCCCTCGAATCAGCCACTCGGCCAAAGTTGAACCACTTGCCCAAGGGCCAGCCATCTTGAACGGCTGACTAGGTTCATACTTGTGTACATTGTCGATCAAAAAGCAAACATTACGCATATCTGAGGCGCAACATCATTAGGTAAGTATTAGGTGGTGTGTTTTTTTAATAGAAAATGCCTACATACGTAATTCTAAAGACCCTAGTTTCTTAAGCTGCGCTGAAAATGCGACTGCGCTGAAACTTGCCTTCCTCCGTGCCCTCTGCACGAGCTCGTTGTTGTGTTTCGGTTTCGGTTCTGTATTGCACTGTACGAATGCCATGGGGCGCCGCTCTGGCATTCTTGTTTTACCCAGGCGACGTGTAAATAAAAGTGTGTGGAGAGTACTCGTTGAGTGCGGACGTTTCTTCTGCTTCAGCGCTTCGCGCCAAACCGCGTGTTCGGGCTGGCTGGCGTCCCCACCGCTCGCGTTGGTCACCGCCGGTCTTCACCTGCTGCTGTGCCGGGACTACCAGCCCGCAACACAGCACTAATGTTTCCCGACGTATTGCCAGATGGCGTCCATATCTCACGCAGCGCCTCCTAATTCTATCGTCTTTAGACGACATTTGCAGCGAAGCACGCAGATACGCGGCCAATTTTTTGTTTGTTAGACACCATGTTAACGAGAACTAACAGTCTGTTAGATCTCATTATTCTTATGTAAGGAATGTTACATTGCTACAGCTGCGGATAGCCAAAACTTCAAACACAGTTGCCATTGGCCCAACACGAAGCTGCGCTCAGTATTCGCATTAGGCAGTGTCGTATTCATCGGTGAATTTTTTGGAAAAGGGCACACACATTTACGCATGTAACCGACGCACCTTCGAGGGCCTCACTTCTGAACACTTGCCGCCCCCCTCCTCCCCCTCCCCCGAAATTTGTACCTCATAAAGGCTTCACTTAATAGAAGGGAAAGGGGTGTGTTCCTTCGCAGTGGCACAGTCGCTAAGCCTCGGAGCTAAGGCAGAAAGATTAATTGGTTGCCGTATAAGGACATCAGACATGCGAAGGACAGACGACGTACATTGCGAAACGGCGTCTGGAGCTGATCAGCGAGGCAGTTGCTGAACCAGTCGGGAAGTAGGGATAATAGGGAAACTCTCGAGATTAATTGTTGGGAGGTGGGGAAGACAGCTTCGCTGAACGGATTCTTGCGGCGGTTAAGAGGAACAATAGCGGTTAACTGAAATGGCAAGGAAATAATAAAAAACCTAGGGTAGACGGAAAAGAGGAACGGCGTCGGGAATTAGGGAAGTGGGTATAGAGAGACCACTGTACTGCCCAAGTGACGTCATTAGCTCGGGAAGAAGAGCAGTAGGCAGGGGTTGTGTGTAATGAAAGCGAGGGGACTGAAAAGAAGCAAGGGCAGTTGGAAAGAGCAAGAGAACGGTTAGCTTATAAGGAAGCGAGTGCTGCATTGGAATGTAGGGAAGAACTTCAACATCACCTCATATAATGGGGACGATATTGGTAGGCAGATTGTATGAATTGCGGCTCAGCGTGGAAATTAGGAATAGAAGTGGTTCGCAGAAATTCAGAAAGGTTCCCTAGAAGCGTGAGGGGACGGTTAGATAATTAGAGACAGAGTACTTTGGAGAGAGCTGCCTTGCATGCTAACGTGAGAGCGAATGTTGAGGATGAAAACAATAAGCAGCGATTTATGAAGTGTAATGTTAAGGGTGAAGAGCAGAAAGAAGATTAGAGAAGAGGGGAAAAGCAAGAGACTCTTGGACGGTCATCCTAGCAACCTTATCATACAGGAAGCTTGGGGCAGGTAAATTCCACCGAGGGGCGTGCGATGATTTTGTGAGCACATCAACCAACTTTACCGGGCTTCTGGTGATGGTGCATATTCACGAGTAATGCAATTTTTCATCACATTTGCACGTGTTTTGAATATCGTGACTTCTAGCTTCATTTCTATAAATTTCTTCGTATATCTCTCGAGTAATGACTTCGGTATAATGGAATACCAGGGCCTGGAGAGATCTACCTTCTTAGTTAATTTTCTTGCCTTAAAGAGAAAAAATCGTTAGAACATTGCTGACATATTGAGTTGGATAAGTATAGATACCCTTGAATGAAGATGAGAGGCAGAACCATACTTTGATCACTACGAGACCTCTCCGGGGAGGTTAAATGAAGGGAAAGATTTGGGGTCTTCAAGCGTAGGCGGTGTACGTCGACAGCGATGAAGGGCCTCTCTTCATTCAATTACCGGCCTTGCCTCTGTCAACTCTGTGAAGTTTTTTTTTCTCTTGCAGCATACGCCTACGTACCTGCATGTGGTTGCACACGGAACCTGCCGGGCGTAGGCTCTGACGTAATTATGGCTTGAGTTTCTTAATTTTTTTTGTTCTTCCTCCAGAACTCATCTCGTCTCCAGCACTGTCACTGCATCAAGCGCTATGCAAAAACGACGTCTAAAAAAAGGAGAAGACCGGTCCCGGTTGCGTGATACCATGAGCCTTCGGAGCTTATTTTTCTGTTTCTGAGTTAAAATGTGAGTTTAATATAGCTCACTTAATAAAGCACACTAAAGAAAGCCACCAGATGTGACGAAACAGTTAGTACGACGTTTGTTAGGCCCTGAAAATACAATGAATCAACCAGACCCAAGGCATAGACACAGACCAGGCGAAGTACCACTAGCGATTATGAAGAGGAACGCCGCGAGATCATGAACATGCGCTGACAACGAGAGGGTTCTTAATAAACGCCAACAATATTATCCATCTTGGTAGGAAGCGCACAACTTTCGCAAGGGGACACGAAAGAAGAGACGCAAGCGCTTAACTTCAACTAAGGGTTTATTGCAAAACGTCAGAATATATAGGATGGAAAGAACAGAAACAGGAAAGACGAACGACCCACCAAAAGCCCACGCGTCGTGCCATACAATACTCATCTAATATTATCAACCACACAGTCCAAAAAACAAAGTTATTTCCGCGTGAGCGAGATAGATATTGCGCTTACACCCTCAAAGTCATCACGAGTCATTTCAGCTGCTTCTTCAATCAAACGGGTTAACAAAGATGGATCCATACCAACTTGCCCGATATAATTGTTTATTAACAATATTAGGTTAAGCTGGGCATGACGTAAGGTAAAAAGCCGACAGTGCCTAAAAGGTATGCACGGAACTTTTGCAGACGTGTTCTGATCCGAGCAACGCACGGCTCACGCATCGAAGACAAAGAATTTGGCGGTAGCACCCATCGAAGGTCCTCGGAAACTTACTCTTGCTCCTTGCCCAAAACCATGCGCAAGGCAGACGACACTTCGCTATATAACATGCAAGTGTTTCGCTATAAAAGGTAGAAGTCTTTCGCTCTATCAGTTGCAAGTATGTTGCTATATCAGTTTTTGCCAAAACTAAATACCACCACTACCAAAATCTAAATATTATGCCACTAACAGAACTACCTAAACAAAATCTATCTCAATTTATCTGTAGGCTTAAGCAATGTGGCACCTCCAACCCGGCTTACTCAAATGAACTGCTTATAAATAGTAACGTTACCAGGTTCTCGCAAGCGGTAATCTACTTGTTCCCTGCGTTCGGACAAATTACGGTAAACTTACTGCCCTCTTTTCAAGCATATCATTTTGGAATTCAATACCATACGAAATTAAATCATCGCCATCGATACATATATTTCAACACCTTCGCAAGAAATCCTGTCTCGACCAATTATGTGAGGAATTACGCTAACTTACTAATCTGCCATTCTTTTTTTTTCATTGCAATATGATTTGCTCACTTCTTTTTTATTATTTCGCATGCTTGGTTTGCAATCACTACCTCTGAATACTTGTTATTGTTTTAAAGTGACTTCATCTTGCTTTTCTTTCGTAGCGGGAATTTGTATATCGTTTTGTATTCACTGTTTTTTATATTACTTTTGTCTTTGATTTTATTGCATTCACTTTGTTTCGATGATTTCATGATGCCGCATCATGAAGATTTTCAGTAGCATTTTTTATTCAGCTTATACTAACTATTCTATAATCATACATTTATATACCATGTGAGTTTGTTTTTTCTTTCATTTTTTTCATTCACTTTTTGTTTTAATTTGTAAATCTTGCGTTCTCCCTAGATTTTCAGTAAAATTTTATCAACGCATTCTCTTTTTCTCATGCTGCATTTGATACTTAACATACATTTGTTTCAGTATTAGGAGGTCCCCCCGTCAGTTCTCGCAACTATGGGACGTCCGAATGTGATACATATCACTAACAATGTTACATTGTATGCAAAGAACATGAATAAAATTGAAATATATATAAATATTCGGCAATATATATCAGGTGCAAGACTGTTGTTATACCAAGTGCAAGTATTTCGCTCTATCAGTTGCAAGTCTTGCTATATTAGGTGCAAGTCTTCCACTATACCCGAGAATTTTCAAGTGTTTCCTTGTTTAAGATAGAGCCTAACACAACTATATTTTTCGCTGTGCCGGTCACTTGTTCTTGCGTACATCCTGGGCTGCATGACTCGACAAACGCCGGGTTTGGCCGTGCGTCCAAACTGTGCATATAAGCCCCCTTTTTTCCTCGCCACATTATTTTCGTTGCATAATCGTATCGCTTAAGGCAAAAATAAATCTTGATTTTGATAGACCGATAGAACAATAAATACATTGATCGAGTCGTCATTTGCTGTGCAATTTATTTCAGTTTCGCTGTGTGAAAAAGGGTGCTTATCTGGCTAGAAAATTTTTTTGCGCTGCACACTTTTTAAGCAGTTGATAACATCTCGTAAGCTGAGAACCGACCGTTCACTCACGACCAGCCAGTTTAAATTAAGGAACTCCAATATGTGTTCGTCAATACTTAGATAGAAGAGAAGATAATTTACTTCACTAAGCCCATTTTTTTTTCTTGTGGCTATTTTGCCATAAAATTCCCGACTTCCTTCACTTTGCAGACTGGCTTACAGACTCTGAAATTGCACTCAGGGCGTCAGTGACTTCAGTTACGTTTCAGCAGAGTTTGCATTTTAAGAAAGAAACTGAAATCAAATGCGAAACTACTGTTGCAGTAATTGAGGCTTTGTCACAGAACTTTGTGCGTCACAAATAGGGAACTATTATTGTGTGGGTCAAATTTAAAGAACGGCGCATCCTCGTTAGCGGAAGGCAGGTTCAATTTTATCCCCAAAAGTTGCCCCATATTGCATCTGCAGTAGTGTAGACTATAGTTTCGCAATCGTAGAAGCCGTCACCCCTGAAACTTTCGCGTAAGACACGTCAACGTGGCGATTGAACAGCCCTTGGGACGAAACGTGGCCGACCATGTATAGGCGGTCATTCAATCACACGAGCCGAAGCCGGTGAGATTGAGCAATTCATCCCTTCAAGCAAGTGCCACGAAACAGTCGGTAGAGATGAGAAATGAATCTCAGCTATGGCTGACAACTTCCGTACGAAGAAGCTTTCTCAAGAAAAGCAACAAGATCGAAGTAGAGCCCTAACATTACGAACCGTGAACCGAAGAACACGGTCAGTATGCTTGTTACTTCCGTGATCTCTTTTCCCGGGGCACTTTTCAATCTCATTTGAAGACCCCATTCATCCCGTTGTAAGTTGCCCCTGGTCGCGGGTGAACCCCGAAAATGGATTGAAGATTGAATTCGCTCTTTTTGCTGCTCAGTCCGCGTGCTCGCAACTCATCGACTTGATGTTTCTTGGAAGCGATTCGGTCCCACAATTCTCGGCTGCCAGACGATAAGCAAAGCATTTCAACATTCCGCTAGGATCGCTTCTATTACAGTTAGATCGCTTTTACCAGATCACTCTCTGTGATTGCCCTTTAGATCGCTCTTTCTGAACTCGTAGTCCCATACATCCAGTTTACTTATTATTTTCTGTAAATAGGCTGCTCTGTACCGACTGAAGCATAGGGGGGCCCGGCTACTCCATTATTCTCAAACTGACTGACTGACTGACTGACTGACTGACTGACTGACTGACTGACTGACTGACTGACTGACTGACTGACTGACTGACTGACTGACTGACTGACTGACTGACTGACTGACTGACTGACTGACTGACTGACTGACTGACTGACTGACTGACTGACTGACTGACTGACTGACTGACTGACTGACTGACTGACTGACTGACTGACTGACTGACTGACTGACTGACTGACTGACTGACTGACTGACTGACTGACTGACTGACTGACTGACTGACTGACTGACTGACTGACTGACTGACTGACTGACTGACTGACTGACTGACTGACTGACTGACTGACTGACTGACTGACTGACTGACTGACTGACTGACTGACTGACTGACTGACTGACTGACTGACTGACTGACTGACTGACTGACTGACTGACTGACTGACTGACTGACTGACTGACTGACTGACTGACTGACTGACTGACTGACTGACTGACTGACTGACTGACTGACTGACTGACTGACTGACTGACTGACTGACTGACTGACTGACTGACTGACTGACTGACTGACTGACTGACTGACTGACTGACTGACTGACTGACTGACTGACTGACTGACTGACTGACTGACTGACTGACTGACTGACTGACTGACTGACTGACTGACTGACTGACTGACTGACTGACTGACTGACTGACTGACTGACTGACTGACTGACTGACTGACTGACTGACTGACTGACTGACTGACTGACTGACTGACTGACTGACTGACTGACTGACTGACTGACTGACTGACTGACTGACTGACTGACTGACTGACTGACTGACTGACTGACTGACTGACTGACTGACTGACTGACTGACTGACTGACTGACTGACTGACTGACTGACTGACTGACTGACTGACTGACTGACTGACTGACTGACTGACTGACTGACTGACTGACTGACTGACTGACTGACTGACTGACTGACTGACTGACTGACTGACTGACTGACTGACTGACTGACTGACTGACTGACTGACTGACTGACTGACTGACTGACTGACTGACTGACTGACTGACTGACTGACTGACTGACTGACTGACTGACTGACTGACTGACTGACTGACTGACTGACTGACTGACTGACTGACTGACTGACTGACTGACTGACTGACTGACTGACTGACTGACTGACTGACTGACTGACTGACTGACTGACTGACTGACTGACTGACTGACTGACTGACTGACTGACTGACTGACTGACTGACTGACTGACTGACTGACTGACTGACTGACTGACTGACTGACTGACTGACTGACTGACTGATGACTGACTGACTGACTGACTGATGACTGACTGACTGACTGATGACTGACTGACGAGTGGTAGATTTAGTGAGTGAGTGAGTGAGTGAGTGAGTGAGTGAGTGAGTGAGTGAGTGAGTGAGTGAGTGAGTGAGTGAGTGAGTGAGTGAGTGAGTGAGTGAGCGAGCGAGCGAGCGAGCGAGCGAGCGAGTCATTGATTGAGTGCTCAAGTCATGCTCGATCTGTCGATTGATAGACTAAGAGTCTGCTTGGTGGCTTTGACGTCCTCAAGCAATTATTCAGTAAATAAGTAATCGATTCAGTGAGCGAGCGAGAGCGAGGGAGAAAAAGTGAGTGAGTGAGGGCATGGCGGGTTTCAAGTCGTAAAGCAACACTGTAACTTAAAACCTCGCGGGGCTGTCTGAAATAATTTACGCCCCTTGAGTTTTCCAAGTGCGACAACTTTTCCCTACATCTAGCTCGCGAAAAGCTATTAAGTATGGCCGGAACGCTGGCTTCTTCGCAAGATTAAGGTCAATCCACCGATCATCTCCAGCTCCTGATCACCGAGCTTCAAGTGCCGTCGACACGGAAATGTAATATCCGCGGCTGCTTGCACACAGTGGCCCTAGATTTAGGTCCTAGGATCTCGAAGGACCCAAAATAGACTCGCGACGCGGCTTGATTGCAGCTTACACGCCGAAGGACTTGGCCCTCGGAATTGATCGGAATATACATGCAGACCACGTCACGTTCAGGACGCAGCCATGCACTCACACGGAAATAAACATTCGTGTCCCAGCTTAAAGCAACACTTCGTGGGTAAACATACAGTCGGAACAGCAAATACCGACACCCTAGTGTCTGCTTTAAACTTGCTCTGAAAACCTGATAAACTTAGGTCCACCGGTCGAAACTGTTGGCAAACAAATATAATCGCTAGGTTATGTTTCTTCTCTTGCCATGTACGTTAAAAAAATATCCCCAAAAATATCTTTGAAAAAGAAATCCCCAAATCCCTTTACGAGACAGACAGACAGACAGACAGACAGACAGACAGACAGACAGACAGACAGACAGACAGACAGACAGACAGACAGACAGACAGACAGACAGACAGATAGATAGATAGATAGATAGATAGATAGATAGATAGATAGATAGATAGATAGATAGATAGATAGATAGATAGATAGATAGATAGATAGATAGATAGATAGATAGATAGATAGATAGATAGATAGATAGATAGATAGATAGATAGATAGATAGATAGATAGATAGATAGATAGATACGGTATTAAACCGCTTAATTAAGGGCCTTGAAGAAATAGCAGGGGAGGTGTGCGCGATGAAATATGGGTAGGCGTCGCAGAGTAGTCGGTCTTGGGGTTGTGTTACGTCTTAAGTAGAGTAATAATTTGTTCTCGCTGCATTGTATCAATCTACATTGTAACAGAGTATAGGCCACTTTTAGAGCACGCAGATGAAAACCCTAACACCTATAGCCATTGTGTGCGGCCGCAGGCCACACTCGGTTGCAATTTCCCAAGAACAGTAACGCGACTGGGAACTGTTTTTGTTCACTGACAACCTCGACGAGTTAGCGGCTGGTCTAAGTCAGGATATACGGCGCGAGGTCCACCACTGGAAGAGCTGGCGCCACCATCCGCGTGACGAGATTGGCAGTATCAGCGGTTACGTCGTGTGCTTCCGTAGCACCGACGTGCGCTGAAAACAAAATTTTGGAATGCCACTTGCGCTGAAATTCTGGTTAAATAGGGATGTTTTCCCGCTTCAGCTGTGCGCTTGACAGCACTTCAAAATACTGCAGTACGAAATCGGTGTCTTTGAAGGCGTCTTGTATCGAAGGTCAGCACTCGGTGCCGCAGTGCAGGACGTACGCAGCGGAGCCCGGTGTCAGCCTTCACACGTGTCCTCATAGTAAGAAGCTGCGTGAAGCTTGAATTTCGAAAATTCGAAATGGTGAACAGCCGTAGGCTACAACACGTGTGCGCAGCCAGCCCTTCCGCGAGGAAGATTTCTGCTTCGGTGTTGGGCTGCGACGTTCGGGGAGTAACCTAAAGCGCGCACTAAGTCGTTCGCCCGTGCACGCTAGCCGGCTAATGACGCTTTGCATTCGCAGGCTGGCCCATCTGTTGCGCTTCTCCATATCGACCCCAAAATTAGGTTGATTCACTGCGAAGTTCTGGCATGCCCATCCCAACCTTATTTGCCTTCTACGGAGCCCTGTGCATCCTTGTCGGAAAGGTACTAAGGCTTGAACGCTATAGACGAGATTTGTCCACCAAAATTGCTGCAGAACTTACCGATAATTTTGCAAGTAAAAAATTTTACATTGCTGTCTCTACGCTTTGGTTTTACTCCGCTTTGCAGCTACTTGCAGCAATAACATCTCTGTTTTTCACTGTGATTGCCAGCTCATGTCCGTGTCCACTGCCATTGTTTGGAGAACTAGTCCAGCGAACGTTGTTATGTGATATCTGTTCGCCTTCGCGTTGCACGATGCCACACATTTCGCCTCGTACGAGACTACCACGCCTTCTAACAGCAGTCCCGACACATACGTTCTCTAGTTAAAAAGACAGGGCGTGCAAACACGGACACAAGAGCGAAGACTTCTCTCTTGTGTCCGTGTTTGCAGGCCTTGTCTTTTCCACATGAATACTTACCAACTAGCTGAGCTCTGTATTATTTACACGGTCTTTAGCTTTTGGTATATGCGTGTCTCGATGCTTAGATACGGGCAAGTTGCCTGGAATGGATAGGGAGTGGGAGGAATGTAACGAGGTGTAACGAGGAGGGCTTCCGCGTGGTGTTTCCGTTGAGCGCCGACAGCCAAACATATATGGGGAGCGCACCCGATAGAGGGCGACTGTCACTCCTCGCCCCCAACATCACGGCGAGCCTCGCCGAACTAAAGCTTCCGCTCAGGCAAACAGACCGACTTTCAATTGCGGCGCACTCCAAAGTCACACACTGAAGTTGCACAGTGAGGCTAGCAGCTGCCTCAGTTAAAAGTTGTGTATTCTTTTGCAAACCCGCCCTGCGTTCGGGAATTTTTTTACTACTCGTCGCCTGTTCACCTCTTAAACAGCCCCTTTCAGAAAGTAATCGCAACATTCCGGCAACTGGAACAAGCCTCTTCGATTTGCCCACGATAGGCGAGGGAACATTCGCTGCTCGGAAACGCGTGTCGTGTACGAAAGTACACGCTTCCGGCATACGCTCGACGCAGACGGGCTTGCCAGTCTAGGTAAACACAGGGACCATGGTTTGTTGTGCGTTCTTTCGCTTAACATTTTCTGTATCTGCGCTCTCATTGCTTTTTTATGTCTGCTTCTGCGAAGCCGTCTCGTTTCCACTCAGCCGCAACGACTGCCACCATTCTAGTGTTCCGCGTCCTTTCTCCATCCCCTGAAGCAGTCTCCTCGGATTCGTTGAACGTCTACGTGCATTAGCCGTGTCAAGAATCGTTTGGTAAGAAAGGATAACATTCGGTTCCACGTACAATTTGTAGTTAATAAAATTAGCAGGGTCCCTTAAATGCATTAGCCTAGGATGACTTAAAGGGGAAAGCCTTCTTCTTCTAAGTCGATTCTATTGATCCTCCCTCCTCCCACGAAAGCGTTCTGCACCTAACGCGGCTTTGCAGTGCCTCCAGGATCAGAGGCATCGCAGCCCACGTGGTTCTGCAGCACCGCCTCTGAGATCGGCCCTCGTTTGACCAAGCGACGATGTCGCATGATGACGCCATTGTGTAATGTCATGTTATGTGACGTCGTGGCGATGTCACGACGTCATAATTAAGTCGCAGACCTTGACAATCTGTGACGGCATGATTACGTCCACTGAGGACATTATCAAGCCGTAATCTCTGATCATTTGACTTTTTCCAACGTTCGCGTTGACGCCGATGCCACCGACGGTCACTTTTCGTGTTTGTTGAGGAATATAAGGGTGTCGCCTTATTAAACACGACTTTTGGGTACCAGAACAGACGCAGAAAGAAACAAAGAAACATGGAGTTTGTGCGTCTGTATGTCTCTGCGTCTGTTGTTTAAAAGCACAAAAGTCATGTTTACTAAATCGTACCAACTTGCCCAAGGAGACGTGTTATTAAGGTTTATAGTTAAGAAAACAATACGGGCGCGTTCGAAAACTTGAATTTTCAGGCGGCACCATGTGTGTGGGCACTTGGCGTGGACCAGGCGTCGTCGCTGTGTTGCGCACGCAGTTCCTTCTCCGGCGCGATAAAAAGCAGCAGACAACCGCGAAACTAACGCGCGAAAACGAAACACACGGAGGGCAGGACGCATTTCCGGCTACTGCAATCACTTCCCTCGCTTGCAGTGTGCAACATTCAGCAGCAGTCAGGCATAATGGACGGTGCCTGAAGGGTGACAGTAAACAGGTTACTTTATTACGGTCAGACATAATCGCCATCGGGCATCGTGATAACTTTGTACAGAAAGTGGGTGCCCCGAAAGAAAGTTGCCAGAAAAGACACTGCATATGAAGGCGAAAGCCTTAGATGCCTCGTCAAACGCGAAAGATGACCGTGGGCGGCAGCCGGCGTCCGCGGCGTCAACACGAGTTATGCAAAAAAATTATCATCATGTGATGACGCCATTATATGACGCCATAATTATATCACAGATCGCCAAACTGTGATGTAAGCATGACGTCACTATGAAGTCGCAGTTCAATTTTCTCGAAATCGGAATTTTCCTGAAATGTGCAATTCCTGATATCGACCTTACGCGTTGTCCAGCAGATTGCTTTTAGTCCGCGAACACGAAATATTTCAATAAAGTGCCCATTTCAATGAAATATTCCAGCAAAGTGTATTGCATCCCAATTGCTTTGTTTTACATCGGCGGTAGTACGCATTCGTACGCTTCAGTCTAGTTCCCATTTGGCAATCATGAGCGCATGGCATAGTGTTCAAGGTTCTCGCTTTCGGTCCGAGGGACCTCCTATTCCCTGCACAGCACCACACCCAGGTCTCCAAGGCGGTTCTTCGCTTCCTTGGGAACATTGGGTTGGACGACCGGCTATAGAGGCCGCCCGCCTCGTCTTCGGTCATGGTTGCCATTTCTCATCTCTTTCTGGTCTATTCACATATTTATTACTCTCTCCCCATACCCCTGCAGGCGCTGAGTCGTGCTCCCAACTAGGGCTGCAGAAGTTGCGTCTTTCCCTCTCCTCAACCTCTCCTTCGTCTCCTCCGTGGGGACCCGGGTTCAAATCCCAGCCCCAGAAAGAAAATGTTTTGTTTTATTCATTATTCCTTTTGTGCGCGACAGCTGTGGGTGAGCAGGGTTTTGTGGAACAGCACTATCACCAGCTGCACAGGTCAGTCGACACAACCTTCGCTTGAATATAGGAAAGCTTTAAATAATATGTAGTCTAATATGGTAGGGTCGTAGGCTGTCCCTCTTGTTTACAAAAGACGATTTAGAGCACAGCGTACTCTACATGCTACGGTAGAGTGGGAAGCCGCCCGCGCTGAAATGCCACTGTTGGAACTGTCTGTTGATGAAGCGTGCATGCACGGGAAGATTGCCATAGCATCATTGCTCCTGAACACCAATGTAGTACTAGCGAGCTAGCCTATCATAGGCGTAATAAAACAATAAATAGCCAAGCAAATTTCATAAGAACTGAAGGATCTGTAAATTTTCAGAGGTCACAGACAACTTTTTAACTAAAGAGTTGAGCCAGAGAACTATACACATGCACCGAGACAAGAAGTGCACAGAACTGTGCTCGTCCTTTGGACAGGCCAGCCCAAGCCAGGATGATCCTGCGCACTTCTTGCCTCCGCGTTTGCGGGATCGTGCCCTAACTCATCATCATCATCAGCCTGACTACGCCACACTGCAGGGCAAATGTCTCTCCCATGTCCCGTCAATCAACCTGGTCCTGTGCTTGCTGCTCTTAATCTTAATCTCTTCTGCCCTCTTAATCTCATCTCTTAATCCTCTTAATCTCATCCTCTAAACCTCTTAATCTCATCTGCCACCTAACTTTCTGTCTCCCCCTCGTGCGTTTGCCTTTTCTTGGAATCCGGTCTGTTACTCTGATTGACCAGCTGTTATCTTGCCTACGCGCTACGCGTCCTGCGCATGTCCATTTCTTCTTGATTTCGACTATGATGTCCTTAACACCCGTTTGTTCCCTGACCCACTCTGCTCTCTTCTTTTCTCTTAAGGTTACACCTATCATTTTCATTTCCATTGCGCGCTGCGTGGTCCTCAGTTTAAGTTGAACCCTCTTTGTGAGCTTCCAGGTTTCTGCTCCGTAGGTAAGCGCCGGTAAGATGCAGCTGTTACATACCTTCCTTTTGATGGATATAGGTAAACTGCCATGCATGATCTGGGAATGCTTGCCGAATGAGCCCCATCCCATCCCTATTCTTCTAGTTATTTCAGTCTCGTGGTTCGGCTCCGCGTTTACTACCTGTCATAAGTAGACGTGTTCCTTTACAACTTCCAGTGCCTCGCTGCCTATCGCAGAGCGCCGTTCTATTCTGAGACTGTTGCAGATCCCTTTAGAAACTTACTTTAGATTACTTTAGCGTTCGAAAAACTGCCCACCCTGTATACGAAGTGTCTCTTGACGGTGAGGGTACCAGAATCTTGGAAGAATTCTAGCATCATCTTAATTCATATGAAAGGGGACGTCAAGGACTTGAAAAATTACAGGAGGATCACCTTACTGTTCGTTTCATTCAAGCTATTCACAAAGATAATAGCTAATAGAAAGAAGACAACATAAGAATTCAATCAACCAAAGGACCAAGCAGGATTTAGTACAGGCCATAACTCAATTCTCGATAAGTATGTACCAGCCCTCCCAAGGCTTAGCCGTAAGGACAGCGTAATCGAAAGGTTATGACAGCACATGTTGAGAAACAAGGACAGAGTCTGGAATGAAAGTGCCATGAAATAACAAGTTCATGCATTGAAATAAATTGAACGTATTTGTATGGATCGAGTTTAGTTGCACGTATAGTCGATTGCGACCTAAGATAAAATTTAAGCTCCGCCCACTGCCGTCACTGTACTACCCAGAGAACGTTCTCATAGTTGCCCCATCCAATTGCGTTTGCGCATTTTTGTGACAAAGCACCTTGCGCGTATATCGGGTAGGTGGTTTTGCATACAGACACATGTTCGTGTCGCTGGTTTTTGGTCGAAAAACTTGAGCTTCCTGGCGAATTTCAGGAAAGATTCTGACATCACTGCTCGGGGAAAAGTTGAGGATACGTGAACACGGGGTGTCGCAAGAGACGACGTTTCGACAAGCGGACTTGTATTCTTAACGGCTGCAACTGCACTTGCAGCCTTGAAGAAGACAAGTTTGCTGGTCGAAACGTCGACTACAGCGACATCCCGCGTTCACGAATTCTCATCTCTTCAGGCTTCCATCTGCCCCTGAACTACTGCCTTCTTCAGTGAAAAGTAATATTTAAAGTAGGGGCGATTGACGTTTAAGTGTTAACATGCGTAGTATTCCCAATAACAGCGAAAAAGTACGTAGGGTTACAACGGAAACCCCTCAGCACGACTCTTCTGCGCATTTGAATGGCTGGCGCGGCGCAGTTCTGGTGGTGGATCATGTATTTATTCTTACGTTCTAACCGATTACAGTTTGATAACCTGCTTCGCGTGCTCTCGAAAAACGGCGTTGGTTTTGCGTAGCAATTAATTCTCAGGATTGCCCTCGGTTTCACCGAATACGCGAATACGGGATGACGGGTGATATCAAGATACCATGCGAAGGGGCCCTCGCGTACAGATGCGCTTGTAAATAGAGAAGCGAAACAATAGAATGACGAACGATATTTGAATTAGAGATAGCACCCGGCGCACCAGAAACACGCGGACTCGATCTATCACGCGTTGTGTGCAACCCTGGCCTGTCATGCCGACCGCGCATTCGGATTTTGCGTGAGGCACGCGAAGTCCCAAATCGATTCGAACGATCGGGTATTGTGTGGTCGCAGCGCATTGAGGGCCCTTCGGTCCGCGATCGAAGCGAGCCACAAGTGATAGATGGGAGAGAATCGGTGGCAGTTGTGAATTGAATGGGCATCGTCTCACCGACAATCGTTAGCGAAGCCAGGCTTGTCATCTAAGAGGCCTCGTGCGCATCGACGTTTTTCACTCATGGTCATCAGTGGGTTTCTGCAATCAATGATAATGAAAGGCTGTGGTTATTTCAACAGAAACAAGCCAGTAGTATAAGCAGAGGCAATAAGATGGAGGTTCCACTTCAAGCACTCTCTTTTTTGCCCGTACACATCTGTAGATACGTCGTAGCATTCATGGAAAAATTACTCCTAAAAAGTATTTAAATTACACTATTGTTTGCACTTCTAATATTTCATGAAATGTCATCGAATTACATCACAAATTCACACTGGCCCGAAGTAATGATATTACCTTACTATTACATTTGAAAAGAAATCAGGTTGCTTTGAAATTACTGGAACAGAAGTTCTTAATTCATGGGCGCATTCATGTGCACTTTATTTATGGTACATATAGATTGAAATATCAGAGATCCTTGTTCACTTCCCGCGCTTGAGACTTGGCACTCAGATTGACTTATAATTTTTATTTTTATTTCGTTTTTCTTGGTCAATATTTTTACGCCATGAGTGAAGCCGATAACTTATATTTAGGTCTAAAGCAGTTGGGAAAGTATTGAATAATTTATTTGAAATTATTCGCATGAAATGATTCGTGACATTACTAAATTACCAGCCCACAAAAGTCCTTTATTACATTACCCATTGCAGTAAAAAGTCATTTAATTACAGCAATCTCATTACTGCGAAGTCTGTTTCGTAGTAACGCAATAGTGGTGTTATTTTGTAGGATATCGCGTACTTTCCGTTCAATTGTGTTTTGGATAACAGCAATCTTTGACGTTGGAGTACCATGTCAGTCGGAAACGGGGGAGGCTAATTGTTAAAGGCACACTATAATGAAAAATGATTTCTTTCGTATTAGTAAATTGCAATTTCGCAAGACGCTTGGTAAGCGAGAAAACATGCAAGACGAAAATACAGGTGGAAGAATACAAATCGGCAGATCTCCCGCCTTGTGGAAATCGGTTTCATGCGAAGCCGTCTTTGAGCAATTGTCTATGCTACATTTTTTTTTTTTTGGCTCTGAGCCAAGCGTTACGACGTGCATCGGCCTGTCTTTATAAGTGTAGTAGTTGTGTGCACATCGTGGGCTTACCAGGAACGTAGTGTGCACTGACGTTTAATAGGTAACTTATGCTCTGACGTAACGTCAGCATTCAAGTTAGACCACAGACGTCAGTGTTATCGAAACGAAGTGCACATTACGGTGCGGTGATGTGAATATCATAAATAACTTTCGGTATTCCTCAGGGATCGAGAAAAATATACCTTGATAAATCATAGGAATACAAATGTAATGTTTATTAGACTGCTATAAAAGCGGAGCCAACACCACAAATGACGTTAACCCGACATGGTTAGTGTATCATAGAAGCACCTATGCAATGTTCATTACTTTGTTATACAATTAGGTAGTCAGTGCGGCAACCACCATTGACGTTGCACCGACAGTTCTCCTGCATAGTTTTTTTCCAAAGCAGTTTCAAGACCTGGCGTAGTTCTGTGGTAGAATACCCGACGCCACGCAGAACGTTTGGGTGCGATTCCTGCTAGGATCCTGATTTTTCAATTTCAATTTCAATTTCAATTTATTTATTTTTCGGACATAGTTACATAACATGAAATATGTCCACGAGGCAAGGCAAAAGGAGACTCGTATGTCTCCTGACGAGGCCTTCACCCCGGACTTACACGTCGGACAGCAGGAGCCAGTTCAGAGAAAATAAATGCAATGCTCATTTTTATTATTTACATTCCTCAGGTCAACGCTGCCAACGTCGGATTTTCTTGACGCTCTCGCATTTAAACGCATAAATGTCTGTTCACGCCGTTCCTGCGTAGGTATAAGCTGTCAACCATCTGTGGTGCATACCCGCATACCGTGGCCGTGGTATACGGGTATTTGCCACACTTGTCTGGAGGCACGGGTTCGATGACGTACGCGACAGGACGTTGACATTATTCATGTCTTGACAGGACAGTCATATTCGTCAAACCCACTTACCGTCCCATTCCAATTTTGGCCTACAGCACGTCAACGAGGCAACCACGAGAGCACTGTTATGCCAGGGCTCCCAACCCAAACTTCCTTGCTTCGACAAGGCATTCCAGCTGGTAGAACGTCTGACGCAACCAGCGTCAACATCGATAGACTGTCTGATGCAACGAGGCGGGAGTCTTACGCAACCCCCGGCAACTCCGGCGATGCGTCTGACGCAACCGACGGAAATTTCTCACGCAACGTGCGGCAAGCCCTCTCACCCGCGGATCCGGTTCCAGTCAGCGACCAACTGCGGTTCCTGATTGGAGGCTTCGAACTCCTGGCTGATGCAAGCGATCGCCCAGGGCTATAAAAGAACCAAGCTGCGCGGAGAGAGAGACAGCCAACGAAGAAATCCCGGGTCGTCGTCGCACCTCTGTGCGAGCCCAATAAGCTGTCGGCCCCAGCGCCGAATATGTAACGCCTCTGTTTATATGTACACAAATTTGCCTTAACTCACCGTCGCCTTGATCGCTTCGTCTATCAGCCCTGCGCAGAAGCAGCCGCAAGCTGAGACACCTGTTACCCAACAGCACCCAGACGCAGGCGGATAGATAGATAGATAGATAGATAGATAGATAGATAGATAGATAGATAGATAGATAGATAGATAGATAGATAGATAGATAGATAGATAGATAGATAGATAGATAGATAGATAGATAGATAGATAGATAGATAGACAGATAGATAGATAGATAGATAGATAGATAGATAGATAGATAGAAACGCCCAAAATGTCTTTGGTTCGCTAAGAAATGCTTCGCATTTAATACACTCAGTGCATCTCACACGTATGCCACTATCCACTCACTTTGCCCACCGGATGCATCGTATCTGCCACCACCCACTCATTAAACCCACCGTGTGCTCCACTGCTGTACCAGCATCCACCTAACACACCCATCAAGTGTCCCCTGACGCCCACCGCTGTTCCCGGCATGGCCACTACATTTCCCATCATACCCAGCAAAATTTCCAGCATTTCCATCATAACTTTTATGATGGACAATGCTGGGATTTTCAATATGGACAACTAGAAACAAATAAATAGGTGCACTTACTGCAAATCTTTGTTGGTCAATATTTGGTACTACGTGCCACATTCAAGGTCACACTCCAACACAGTTACGAACAGGGCAGCCCTAATCATGTACGTAAGTTTATACGACTGATTATCACGTATACATTCTATTAAGAGGTGGTGTGGACTAAGATGGGCATGGCGATGCATCGTGATATATGTGTACAAGCGTTGTGCCATGAAATATTGTACAATTACGCAAAACAGATGCGCGTTCACAAAGACCAATTTGTCAGTCGGCACACCAGTGGTATTAAACGCCTGTGTAATATACATCCATAAAGATATATCAATATCTTTGATTAGGTGGCTAAATTTACAAGGTTTTGATTCGCCATGAGATCTAAGCGGCATCGGCGTGGACATTGTCAAGGTCATTAATGCATTTGAGAGCATTCAAGCCAGCATTTTAGACAAATTTAACAGTCCTTGACATATTAACGAACGCAACGGCCTGGTGTCCTAGAGGTAAAGAAATTTTTGCTGCAACAGGACTGCAGATAGGGTATGAGACCGGGTTGGTTGATGATCCATCTTGTTACGTAACGGAACCGCAGCTTTTTCGCGAGCTCCGTGCTATACCGCAGGCGACACCTGTTTCGTTCAGCGATGCGCGACTCCAGGTAGGATTGATTTTATCGATCGTGAGTCGGGGGAAATCCACTTGCCGAATCATTCAGCCAGCGCCAAGCCAAGCGGCAGTATCGTTTGCATTCATGTGGTCTCCGAAGGTGTACTGTTCTGGACATCATCGATCTTCAGGACAGAGTTGCCAGATGTCACTGGTCTAACAAGCATATTGTCATCCCAAAAGACGCCTAAAACTGCGGCTCGTCTTTTGAGAAGAAGCACTAAATGGGTGGTAGTTTAATCAAGTTTTCCTTCTCAAAATTATTTTTAATTATACCAAAAATGGCGCTGAAATACGAAGGGACGGTAAAAGAAAGAATCACTCTAACCATTTTGTACAAGGAAAATGTGTGCACCTATGAATGAAAGCACACGTCTACTTTTCAACGTAGTCTCCAGCGTGGTCTCTAATCTCTTCACTGCGCTTTTGCCAGTGCAAGAATAATGCCAATTGTTGACTCCCCACTGTATGGTCGATTTCAACGCCCAACCATACAAAGTATCCCACAAACGGGCAGTTAGGTAACGACAAAATCGCTATCAGTGAATGTGACAAGCACTAAGTTTACTACAGTGACAGGGAAAACGCGAATAAGCCCTAAAAAACGCGACAAGCGACTGGTAATTTCCACAGGCGACTCGGTGAGAGAAAAAAATCCCCAAACCGCTTAATATAAATGGAACGGCAACCCTCTTTCAGAATATTGTCAATTTCGGTGATGACGGCATATTGAGCCAATCAGAAAAGCAGTAGCAGCCTCTTCGGCCAATCAGGGCTGACCAGATGGAGATTTCGACAAAGTTGGTTAACTTGAGAATGTCCAGAATAATGAACTAGCGCTGGGCAACATGTCCTTCGCAATGGTGATCTTTTAGCCTGTCCACAAAAACGACAAAGCGAAGGGGCACGTGACGTTAGGTACGCCATTTTGCTTTCTCGTTCGTAGCTTTCAAATGGACTGCTCGGTGCAGCGGATTGAGGTAAAAAGTAGCTCTTCCAATGCCTATTGTACAAAAACATGGCGACCTCGACGAAATAAGTGTATGCCATGTAACGTCTCGTGCGCCATTTTGTGTTCTTTCACATCTTCTACATCACACGTTACCGGTTAAATTCGACTGTCAACAATGTGGGCCTTTTTCTTGAGCCGTTGGTCGGCGCTGTATAATTGCGAACTCTTACATTTTTTTTGTGTTTTGTTTTAGTCGCCGATTGTCTTTTAGTGGCAGTCAATCTGCCACTAAAAGAGAACACAAAATGAACTAAAATTGTTTTGTCTAAACATAATTTTTGTTCACTTCGTTTTATATTATCATAACTAAAATTTTCACCATTTCTCCCTGCAATGCCTTTGGTCCTGAGGGTGCGAAAAGTACAAACACATTTTTGTGGGGAAAAACGGCAAAATAAAACGACAAAAAAGGGAAAAAAAGGCGGCCTGTTACTATTTTAGTAGGCTGAGAATCAAATCTTTGGAGTTTTGTAGTAGGAGGGGAACTAAAGGAGAATACTGGCGTTGTTATCTTTAAAAATGTGAGTCGAAACTATGAATGATAATTTCATCATAACTACGTGTTACACATATGCGCTTTTGTACAGCACACATTACGCGAGTATACATATACCATATATGCTACCTACAAAATGTACAATGCACACACACGCAAAACCTAATAGGCCTACTATGCAGGTCACATATGCAGGATATATGCATCTATATGTGGAACGAATATACGATATGCATCACTCGCGCACACTACGTAGAAGATACACCGTGCAGTAGCACGCATGTGCTAAGCGTCTACATAAAAAGCTGTGCTTTATGCACGGACGATATAAAGTTGCAGGGTTTCATCCATAGCGGTTCACAGGAAATAGCCGCAGGAAATGTTCATCCAAACTGACACGAGATTCATGAACGAACTTGGCGACTCGCTCAACTCGAGTGCACTGCGTATCGTCACTGCTACATCGTAACTTCCAACAGCACCCTTCGCCGCTTCCTCCTAATGACTGTCCGCTGGTGCGACGTGTTCTATATACCATACGCTACGAATTACAGTTCCTGTGATGCGGGTCACTACGCACGATGAAACGCACTGCGTCATTATGTAATTTTCCGCAGTGCTGTGCGTCATCCAATGGCAATCAAGCACCCCGTTCTCCTTCCTATATTACACCAGCGCGCCCAACGAATAGCCTTTCTTGAACCCCTAAATCGCTGAAACCGTTTTTCAATCTCGCTTCCAAGCACAAAAACGTAAACCATGCTCAACTCACCGTTTCCCTCTCAGAATTACCAGTCGAGCATAATAATAAGTTAGGCTTAAAGCGGAGCCTACTGGAGCGCTGAAATAAAACTGAGGAAGTTGATCAAGAGAAAGACCGCTTAGGAACTGACGGTTATTCGAAACCAGTGAATCTTACGAGAATGAATCCACAGACAGCACTTGTAGATTAGATATAAATCGGAGTTCGGCCGAAAGCTACGTAACGGAACGAAAAATAGAATAACAATGTAATCTCTACCTGCGCCACACTTCGATGACAGTCAAATAGATGTCAGGTTTTAGGTCGCTTTAATCCAAGAATTCTTTTATCACTTTTCTTAGGGCAAAGTCTTCTGGTGCTCCTTCCACCTACTCTCTGCAACGGAACATGATCTTGTCCTCGATTATCAAGGTGATGTCGAAGATAATTATTTCTGTCCAAATATAACCACCGTGTTTACCCACGTGCCATCATCAATACCTAATGTTGGCTAGTGCTCAGTAAATAATGGTTAATATTGGTTAAATGACGACTAGTGTTGGTTGATGCTAGCTAAAGATAGGCAATGGTTACCAACATTGTCTAACTGATGGTTAATTATGTATGATATTGGGCACCTCTTTGCTAATGTTCCCTATGTGATGTCATAGCAGGAACACTATACTTAATAAATTTCGTCCCATGATTTATTCATCTAGCATTTTATTATTTGAGAAGGCCCTGCTTGATAATATAGACAGGAAAATAAGATATATAGGTATTAATAACACCCTCACAAGAATGCACGCGCAGTATATGTTTTTAACAACAGGCTCAATTGACTTCTTGAAGTCATCATGGCGTACATTGCGGAGGCCGGACCGTCTGAGCATGGTATGTCGCAATCGCGTACTTCAATAAATCCAGTGCCATTCCGTTAAGCAACGCGGAAAGCTAATAAAAGGCTGCCGCTAGCTCAGATGCATAAACCAGACGTAACGCCTGTAGTCATAGCTCTGTCGCAAATGTAAGTGCCCGTGCACCCAAGCCTATTACTCCAGTCCTCGTACATCCAGCATAGTCTCCATTGATGCAGATGATTTCCGCAAGCTCGCTTCCGAACTGCCTTCTATATAAATTTGCCTGTATGCACTAGTACGAGCTTCCGGCAGCGTTCCGTTCGTGTTGTTACTACTGCGTCGTGTGTACGGTCGCGGTGCACTGACCTGTGAATTGCGGGGAGCTTCTTAGGCCTAATCCCAGGAAGGGAGACAGAAAACAGGGGCTAATTCCATTCGCTTTGCAGACGGCTCCGAGAGGACCGCCGTTAGCCGTCTGTGCGACGACTTGCGGCACGTATTTACGTCTACTCGGAGACGAAGTACGGCTGTGTAGATCGCCGAAGGGATTTGTTGGCTAGCGGAAGGGATTTGGACGAAACCAGTGGCGTCGGTCCTAATGGTCTTGCGCTGGACATGTGTGTTTATCTTCCTTGCGCCTATACAAGGTGCCGGGGAGATTAATACAACTGCGCAAGCGTACGCTGGCTGCCCTACAGTACTGCGTAGCCGTGTCGGAGGTGTCCCCCAGGGTGATAGATGGCGTCAAGTTTTTTTTTTGCAACACCTCCAAAGCCATTAGAGCAAATAATATTAATCATTGTTGTGGTTTTATGTGCAAAACCACGATATGGTTATGAGGGCGGCAGTAGTAGAGGGCTGCGGAGGTAGTCTGTGGCTCTTTGACGTGCAATTCTGGCTACCAGTGTTGCAAGTTTTTTTTTTGGGGGGGGAGGGGGTTGGTTAGAACCTCGCCCTGAAAAATTTCAACTTGGCATGTGTATATATACACGCACGAACATACAAAAAGGGTGGTCGACTCCCCCCCCCCCCTTAAAAGATACTTATGGCTACGCCCCTGACGTGCAACTAAATGCAAGTCACGGGCATCTAGCATACGCGTGCGCAGGGTGTTCCATTAAGGGGTGGGGGAGGCAAATTTTATCCCTCACCCTCACCTCTGTTGGTCGAGCCCGAAAGCAAACAAGCTCCGCCGTGGATCCAAAAATGAAAATGAAGCCATGACGAGCTTCTCAGAACGGCCCAGGGTTGCCACTGACTTTCGAGTAAATGTCGCCAAACGGCGAGCAGAAAGTCGCCAAAAGTCGCCATTTTGTTACGAATTTCGCCAAAAAAGTCGCCATTCTAGATATGTGCGGCATATCCTAGTAATAAGAATTTCCACTGATGTATAGCCCCGTAGAATACAGTGCCATTCAAAGCCCTTAAAGTATATTGACATTTCTCAATGCCAGGCGCATCGCCCCTTCACCATGGGAGTGCTGGGTGTACCTGGTTCTCCGACTAGCCGCAAGATGTGCGCGGAAGCGCGAGTATGAAAGAATAAAACGCTCATGATATCCTTCCATCCCTGTCCGCTCGTTTCAAAGGTAAAAGTGTGGTAAACCTTACGCGAAAGCCGCGAAGGCGTTGTTTTAGACAGCTTTACATCCCCTCATATGAAAAAAAGGATTAACAGGTTTATTGAAAGTAGTAAGACAGAATTCTCACAGGTATCATTCATTAGTGAGTCTTATGCCTTTCAGTGCGAACTAATGTGATACCGGACGCCACTGTCCCTTTCATATATAATCACTTATATTTACCCGCGTCAATCCAGTGCGTTATAATTGAACAGGTAGACATTGTAAAATGTTATATAGCAATTGTTTTCATTGCACACGTCCACCGAGAACAGTAGAAAATGCCTGAATAAATAATTTTTTATTGCACGAACACCCGCGTATCCGCCCATCTTCGCTATACGAGCTCGATTAGGGGATACTGCAGCGGTGAATAGGTCGCCAAGCTATTCAGAATAGTTGGAACTTTGGCGGAACAAATGGCCGGAACACACGACCAACCCGTCATCTAGCCCCTTCAGAAGCGAAACTTTAGCGAAGCTCTGAAGCATCTAGATGAATCTAGATGAATTGAGGAGATACACACGAGTTACAGGACGGACATACAGAACGGCGCGCAATGTGCACCTCAAAACCCCGAAAAATACAGAGAATAGTGCCGCTCATTCGTTGGGAAGGCACTGAGCTTAGGATGCATAACTCAGTGGATACCTAAGCTGAAAATCGCCAAAAATTCGCCATGTCGCCATTCATAATTTTAGGTCCCCACGGGCCTCTCAAATTCGCCAATTTGGCGAAAAGTAGCCACCATTGGCAACCCTGCAATGGCCTGCCATTGGTTTCCGGCCTTCCGGTGGTAAAAGTGGGAAGGGAGCAGTTCTTTCAATGCAACATCAGGGGTCTTTGGTCCCCATTATCGTCAAAAAACATGCTTGGCCATAACCCTGCTTATTCAAAACGGCCTGAAATGTTCGACTGAGTAAAGGTATGGGCCAGAATTGGCGCCTCCCTTCAGATGTTTAGGCAGGTGCCATTTCCTTCTCAAGAAGCTTCTTAAGAAGCTTCTGAAGAAGCTCTGCGACTGCAGCCGCTGCTTTTTGCCATAAAATGCCATTTGCGTTCTTTTTTGAGAACTCTCACATCGCTTTTCGAATTCAGCAGGGATCAAACTGTGATCCCTGCTAAACCGCTCAAATTTCATTTATTTTAATGTGCTTCAGCTTCCCTTAAACAAGAAACTCATTGCTCTCGTTGAGTACTACAGTGAGCTAATACCTCTCACTTTTATTGTCTGTGATGTTTATTCCTATGAAATTGCTGTCTGTCTCACGAGAATACAGAGCAGAAGACTTCGAGAAGAGCGGACGCGGGCTGTATTGCTCTGTGTGGGCGGCGGTGACACATACGCACTGCATGTGCCCAATCAGACTACGCTAGCTTAGAGTTGAGTTTGCACAATGGTGCACGGCTCGGTACAATTTATGACGTCCTCTGCATTGTACATCTTCCGTGATGTCATTCCATTCCGGTCTTCTAGCGAGCTTTCGCACGCAATCGCGAAGGCCTAGCGGACATAGTTGAAACGGCCTTTTCTTGAGTATTCTGCTGACCTTTCCCACATGGCACTGCCATTACGGTTCTGACTGTGCCGAACAAAAGCCATTGCAGACGACAACAGAAGGTCTTCCGTTACTAGACGGCACTTGCTATCGGTCGTTCTGAAGGTCTTACGGACAGCGAGGAAACAGGGAGGAAGTGTTGCCTTTGAACCAGATAAAAAAATGAAAACCAAATGTTTCGACCGGCTTTCGAACACATGCACATTCCAAGAAAAAAATAAGAGTATATGTTACTCTTTTCGGTGAGTCCTGACTATGCCACGTATATGACTCTCTTTAAAGAGACACGGTAACTCTCTTTTGCGTCCCATGACTCTCCAAAGAGAGTATAATGATATCCAAAGAGAACTCCAAAGACAGTTCACGTGTGTATTTAAAGAGAGTCATATTGTATACGTGGCAAAGCAGGAGTTGCAAAAAAGAGTCAAAGAACTATCTTTTTTCTCTTAGAGTGCAGGGTTAAATTAGATTGTGCGTTGCGCCATGCCGCACGAAAGTGTACTGCACAAGACCTTAGATTCCACTGAACTTCTAAGCTAGATTGCGACCACCTGAATTATGCATACCCAGACTATAGTTTTGTATGTAACCGGCATGTGTACATTTCGAAACTTTCGAAAGCCTATTACTGCGTGACTGTAATCTCTCAGCATACAATTTACGTTGAGGACGCAAGAAAATTAGTTCTTAGTCAGCGCCGTGTTTGTCTCTTCACCACAAGGTTCCGTTCTTTTTTAAGCAGTTACTTCGTAAAACGCTAACCATGTAACTCAACTGAACTATTTAATAAACTTGACTTGACTTGACTTGACTTGCAACGTCCGAGACGCACCTGCGACGTACAGACAGCTCCAAAAATTTAGAGATCACGAGCCGCAAGAAATAGCTGAATATTTTTTCTGCTTCAGCAGACAGCCTTGAATTTACATTTCCGGTCTATTGTAAAGCGCGCTAACATGCGCTGTGCAGGTCGGCCGAACACAGACACAAATTGCAGGAAAATTAAAAGATTTCTCAAACCTAGTGGTGGCATTATGCAATAACAACATCGTTAAAAAAGACAATGACCAAGACACGACACAGGCGCTGAATTCTCAACTAAAAATTTATTCGAAGGTACATGAACATATATATATAAAGCTGCCAACCTAGTCTCATGACCAGCCGTTGCATCTGCGCAGCAGAGCCATCAGGGTCGATAAAAATACATAACCATGCAAGAGAAACACACGTTTGTCCTAAAGCCGGAAAGAAAAATCAACAAGCAAAAACATACATGGCAGCCCAAAAAATTATGCACTTTAACGCGGCAGGGTTAAATCCAGGTAGCGAACTTTGCCCCAAGGGCCACCGACGGTTTGCTCACGCAACCTTCCCCCTCCCTTTAAATTTAAAACCCCTTTCATTACCTCTCTAGTGCATTTGTGTGGATAACCAAACAAACACGTAGTATTCTCTGTCCTCGGCTGGCAGCCACATTCTCTACAATGAGCTGGCAAGTTCAAACACCCAGAAGCCGTTAGCAAGGATAAGTGTTCTTTTAATCTAACGTTGGCGCACCGCCCGGTTTGTCCTATATGACCCCCCCCCCTCTATAATGGCACTCTACAGACAACATATTATGATTTGCAACAAACCAATCTAATCTTTTTCTTATCTGGGAAAAACGTACAGCTCTTGCGCAAACCAGAAGTTCTTTCGTGCAAACGGGATGATATTGACGACAGTTTATTGGGAGCAGATAGAACAACACGCAGCCCCTGTCTACTTGCCACATTCTTCAAGCAATGATAAAACTTATGTACTAGGTTGACAGCTTGATATATATGTTCAAGTGCCTTCGAATAAATTTTAGTTGAGAGTTCAGTGCCTGTGTCGTGTCTTTTTTGGTCCTTGTCTTTTTTAGCGCCGTTGTTTTTGCATTATGAATTATCCCCGACTAGCTCAAGTATCTCTTGTAGCCTAGTGGTGTCTAAACTTCTGACGTCGAATGTACATGTTTTGAATATAATGGAAGGGAGACGATTAGTTGAATGCTCTAGAAATGTTTGTAATCTCCCACGTGTTTTACCGCAAGGTCGATTACGTTGCAGCCGGGCGAAACGCCGAGAATCTCGCCAGGCATTGAACGTGACCCACGTACGCCACTGTGGATTATGCTGTCTGCGGCAAACCTCATTCTTATGCTGCTTCGAGCACAGCTGGCGACTGTAGCACCAAACTGCGGAAAGCAGTAGAAGCTGTGAATACATACGATGAAAATGGAACCACAGACCTGTTGCATTATGAAATCCTTATAAGCCTACCGTGCTCGTTCGGCAAGTCAGACATTTTAATTTAAAATTTGCGTTTTATATCACAAAATTCAAATTATATTTCATGTTCATTCGAGCAATAAGAAACTTACGTTAAACCCGGATCACCTAACAAAGATATAAGTCCATCGAATTTAAAATTAGCACCATGTGCATAATCCAGAAGCTTTGACAATCCAAGAGTGCCATAGTAATGTACGAGCCTTACCGAGATACACCTGTGCATAATGAAGGAACTTTCATACTCTGTAATACAGTCCCTATATATTATATGCTAACCTTACACGAATACGTCATTATGTTCCAAATGCTTGACTTTATATTAACCTAACAGTAGAACTTCTAAACTATGGTGTTAAAAGATGTGTCTGCATCCAAAGTGGGTGCTACCAAATATACAAAAAATGCAAAATGACCTACAATAACCGCTGACAAACAGAGTGATAATATTGAATTACATGTCCGAACTGAGAAGGATCTGACGTGTATGATTGGACGAAATACCAAAGTAGATGTATCAGTCTCTGGCTTGAATTCGTGCGGCATAATTGAATATTACTAAATAATAATACAGAACTAAACCAATTTCTAATGTTTTATGAACTCTGTGGCCTCAAGAACGCATTTAATAGTCTTCTATTAAAGCCTACGAAGCCACTCGTTTGACCTTTCTTAAGATTATTTTCCAGAAGGTTGTTGAAGACCATTACAGCTGCTACAACATCGACATATATAGATTTTCCTTACTTTTTTTAACAAGCCATTGGAACTACATCTAAATCTGCACAGTGAATGCGTCTGACTTCACCCATGACATACAGTGGCAATGGAATGAACAGGATCCTGGACATCGGTTCGAAAGTAATATTCTTCAACAAAAAAAGCTAGAGTATACATGAAAGCTTTCAATATGTCGCGAAGCAGCGCGAATCCCCTTTAAAATGACCCCTCTACAGAAGCCCCAAATACTCAAGAAGGTACCTAAGATATCCAGCATATGAGGCTTCAAAGCTCTTTCATGTAGCTCATGGTTTAAGGGCGAATGGAGGGACGAAAGAAACCTGACTTGAAACGCAATACTGAAGCCTAGACGAGAACATTTCACTTTTTTTTTTTTGCTTTCGAGCTGTACTGTGATATCTCATACGTGCTGCGTAACCCCGGTTTCTAGGAGTATAAACGTGTGAAAACTGGTTAACCCTAAGGTCAATATCTTTAATAGAAAGGCCGCCACATGACACCTGTAAGGACTGCGTTGCCTTTTACTGTTGGCGAAGACCTGCGTGCCCCTACTCGCTCTGATCCAACCGAAGCAAAAGCTTATTGAATTCCGAAGTGTATTGTGCGACACCTTGCCAGTTACAGTTAAAATAGTGAACCTGAAGAGATGAAATGGGCGATATCACTCTGCACTTGATGACTACGATTGCGTTCAATTTTTCTTGGGCACAAAATGTGACCGGGATTTCAGTTTTTACGATTGTAAACCGCACATGAAATGGCATCGATTGCATAAACCTGTTTTGTACCTCTTGTGCCACACTGTCGCATACCCATTACTATAGAGAGGACACTCCCCTAAGTTATAACTTCTCGTGCATGTGAATAGAGAGCGTTATATGTGTTCCCACTATTACTGCTCGTTCATATATATACTAGGCATGCTTTTCTGAGAAAGCCAAAACTAGAACTACTTCTGTAGTACTCCTGCTGTCCAGCAATACATCTCCGTTGCATGTAGTACACGTCCTTAACGCGCGCTCCCTTCAAGAAAAAAAAGCGATGAACACACGGCAAATGGTACTCTTTCACTTTATGGCTACGTGCGTTTGAGCACGAACGAAGGGAAACGAGAGAAGAAAATGAAAACGAAACAAAAAGATGAAAGACGTTCTGTGAAGTGCCTGTCCCGGAGGACTGACCGCTCACTGCCCATTGGAGTGACATGGAAGACCTGAAAGCGCCGTCCTTACTTATTACTTATTTTGTTTTTTGGAAGAACCTTATGTGGCATCATAGATCTTGTCATGTATCGCTTTTTCCCAGCCGAGATTGACATTGAGCACGATCTCTCTGCGGCGTGAGAAGATAAGAAGACTTATTCGCAGTGTCAGACCGAAAGGGACCATTGGGGATTCAGAATAGGTAGAGAAGGGGAATTAAAGAAAAAGACCGCGACAGACAAGAGGAACTACAGTCTCATGTCCATTACAACCTCAGCTCTTTGCTCGTGGCCCAGAAACGACAGAGTCGAGAATGGACACAAGAGATGTGCTGCATCAGTCAGACGATGGCTCTCTTTTCGAGAGTATTCGTTCATGTAAACATTCTGCACGTATGCGTATACTGGGCAATGTACTCTACTGAGGGCAGTGCACTGCAAGTCCCGGATATGGATTCAGTCTTGCAAGCCTTCCTTAACATTACGGACTGCAGTCGACCTAATCAAAAGACAGTTATATCGCATCGTACTCTGGAACAGTTAACAGTGTATGAGCTTCTGGGTACATGCGGTGAATGCTGCGGTGTGTGCACGCGTATTAGTTCGTCTCTATTTCCTTCTTCCTTTCTCTATTGTCATTTCTCTTTCTTCTCTATGCGCCATCGAACGCGAAAAGTTACCGTCGGCAGCGTCAACACGATCGAGTGACGCAAAAAATCATCATCATGTAATTCCGTCACTATGACGTCACATAATGTGACGTTGCAGCGATGGCGTAGTGGTAGAGCATCAGCTTCGCATACAAGAGGTCCGTGGTTCGAATCCCGGTGCCGGACAATTCCCAACCGGATTAAAGAAAAATCCGCGTGATGATGGAATTGTGTAAAAAGGCCTGGGGTGCAGCCTCTCTGGCGGCCACAGCCAGCAATGCACTCCCTCACCAGAGCAGGATTGGCCACTCTGGTGTAGTACTTGGCCACTACCTCCCACATGAATACACCAATTAACCCTCGGCCCTCAGTCCCCAGCGGCTGCGAAGCAACTGACCAAGGCGGCGGTCAGACCTGCGACGCAGCAGAGGGTGCTAAGAATATCTGGATCCGGACAGGCCACCATTGGAATCTGAACTTGGCTACGTATAACGATAGAACTTTATCTAGTGAGGCGAGTCTAGCTGTGCTATTCGAGGAATTAGAGGGTGTTAAATGGGATGTAATAGGGCTCAGTGAGGTTAAGGAGGCCACAGGAGGCATATACACTGCTGAAGAACGGACACGTCCTATGCTATCGTGGCTTAGCTGACAGAAGAGAACTAGGGGTGGGATTCCTTATTCATAAAAATATAGCTGGTAATATAGAGGAATACTATAGCATTAATGAGAGGGTGATATGTATCGTAATTAACTTTAATAAGAGGTACAAGATGAAGGTGGTACAGGCCTACGCGCCTACATCCAGCCATGATGATCAACTGGTTGAACGCTTCTACGAAGACATAGAATCAGCAATGAGTAAGGTAAAGACACAGTGCACTGTACTGATGGGCGACTTTAATGCAAAGGTAGGCAAGAAGCAGGCTGGAGATCATGCAGTTGGGGAATATGTCATCGGTTCTAGAAACGCCAGAGGGGAGTTACTAGTAGAGTTTGCAGAACGCAATAATTTACGCATCTTGAATACATTCTACAGAAAACGGGCTACTCGTAAGTGGACGTGGAGGAGTCATAATGGCGAAACTAAAAATGAAATAGACTTCATAATGTGCGGTCACCCGGGCATTGTACAGGATGTGGAAGTAGTTAACAAGATCCGATGCAGTGACCATAGAATGGTAAGATCTAGAATTCAACTAGACGTGAGGAAGGAACGGCAGAAACTGATACGCAAGAAGCCGATTAATGAACTAGCTCTGAGAGGGAAAGTACAGGAATTCAGAGTTTCACTTCAGAATAGGTACGCGGCTTTAACCGAGGAAACCGACCTTAGTGTTGACGCAATAAATGATAATCTGACTAGTATCATTAAGGAGTGTGCAGTGGAAGTCGGGGGTACAGTCGTCAGACAGAACACTGGTAAGCTATCCCAAGAGACGAAAAACCTCATTAAGAAACGTCAAGCTATGAAAGGCTCAAGTGCAACAGACAAAATAAAGCTGGCGGAGCTTTCGAAGCTAATCAATAGGCGTAAAGTAGCCGACATAAGAAAGTATAATATGGAGAGAATTGGGCATGCTCTAAAGAACGGAAGAAGCCTCAAAGCTATGAAGACAAAACTGTGCATAGGCAAAAATTAGATGTATGCATTAAGGGACAAGGAAGGCAAGGTCACAAACAATATGGATAGAATAGTTGAGGTAGCGGAAAAGTTCTACAGAGATCTGTACAGCAGCCGAGACAGTCAGGATGATAATGTAAGAAGCAGTATTAGCGCAGAGGAATCTGACATCCCACCAGTATTGACAGGAGAAGTAAAGAAAGGCCCAAAGGGAATGCAAAGAGGCTAAGCAGCTGGTGAGGATCAGGTAACATCAGACCTGTTGAAAGACGGTGGAGAGATTATGTTAGAAAAACCGGCCACCCTGTACACGAAGTGTCTCTCGACGGGGAGGATACCGGAATCTTGGAAGAATGCCAACATCATCTTGATCCATAAGAAAGGGGACGTCAAGGACCTGAAAAACTACAGGCCCATAAGCTTACTGTCCGTTGTCTACAAGCTATTTACAAAAGTAATTGCTAACAGAATTAATACGACATTAGAGTTCAATCAACCAAGGGACCAGGCAGGATTTCGTACAGGCTTCTCAACAATATACCATATTCATACTATCAATCAGGTGATAGAGAAATGCGCGGAATACAACCAACCCCTATACATAGCCTTCATAGATTACGAGAAGGCATTTGACTCGGTGGAGACATCAGCAGTCATGCAGGCACTGCGGAATCAGGGCATCGACGAAGCCTACATAAACATAATGGAAGAAATCTACAGCGGCTCCACGGCCACTATAGTCCTCCATAAAGAAAGCGAGAGAATCCCAATAAAGAAGGGCGTACGGCAGGGAGACACGATCTCTCCAATGTTATTCACCGCGTGTTTACAGGAGGTTTTAAGGGCCCTAGATTGGGAAGAATTAGGGATAAGAGGTAATGAAGAGTATCTCAGTAACCTGCCATTCGCTGATGACATTGCATTGATGAGTAACGCGGGAGACGAATTACAGCTCATGATTACTGAACTGGATACGGAAAGTAGAAGAGTAGGTCCGAAAATTGATATGCATAAAACTAAAGTAATGTGGAACAATCTTGGCAGAGAACAGCGCTTTGCGATAGGTGGAGAGACACTGGAAGTTGTAAAGGAGTACGTCTACTTAGGACAGGTAGTAACCGCGGAGCCGAACCATGAGAGTGAAATAACTAGAAGAATAAGGATGGGATGGGGCTCATTCGGCAAGCATTCTCAAATCATGAATGGTAATCTACCACTATCCCTCAAGAGAAAGGTATATAACAGCTGCATCTTACCGGTACTTACCTACGAAGCAGAAACCTGGAGACTTACAAAGAGGGTTCAACTTAAATTGAGGACGACGCAGCGAGCGATTGAAAGGAAAATGATAGGTGTAACCTTAAGAGACAGGAAGAGAGCAGAGTGGGTCAGGGAACAAACGGGGGTCATAGTTGAAATCAAGAAGAAGAAATGGATATGGGCCGGGCACGTAGCACCTCGGCAGGATAACCGGTGGTCATTAAGGGTAACTGACTGGATTCCAAGAGATGGTAAATGCGTGAGGGGGAGAGAGAAAATTAGGTGGGTAGATGATATCAAGAAGTTTGTAGGTATAACGTGGCAGCAGAAAGCACAGGACCGGGTTGATTGGCGGAACATGGGAGGGGCCTTTGCCCTGCAGTGGGCGTAGACAGGCTGATGATGATGATGATGATGATGATGATGAATGTGACGTAAATGACGACGTCATCACATGATATCGTCTCTTCGTCAAAGGTGCGCCAACCCAGGAGGCACTGCAAATCGACCTTGGAATCGGAAAGGTTTCGCGGGGTGGGTCAATATAGCCGAGTGAGAAGACAAAGATGACGCTCGTCTTCCATTCGCCTTACGCAAACGCATAAGGTACTTTTTTCTTTTCTTCCCTTTCACCTTCCCCAGCGTAGGGTAGCAAACCTGGTGCAACCTGGTTAACATCCCTACCTTTACTTTGCCTTTCCCTCTCTCTGCACATGCATTCGATACCACACATTCAGGAATATTTCTCCTACGTAAGTGCCATCCGTTCTTGCTTATGGATCTAGCCATGTCTATCAGCTAAGGTTATTACGCAGAATCGAGGTCTGAACGTGAGGCAATAAAGAAACAGGAAATGCACAAATGTTTTGAGTGCTGGCTACATCGTCGCAACTATGCACGCTCCTACAGTGTACCTGTGTGTGGGGGCATTCATTGATGATTGATTGGGGTGTACTGAATGATGCATAATATTCAACATTCAAAGAAAAAATCCCCCGCGGTAGCTTTGTAGGTAAGGTGTCACCGAGCTTCCCGTCCATTGCGGCCACATTTAGACTGGAGCGAAACGCAAGGACACCCATTTCTATAGACATGAGTGCGCATTAAATAACGACAGGTGGTCAAATTCACCCCGAACCCCCAAATGCTGCACTTATTTTGATGAATGGTGGAGCAAGCTGGCACGTTGGGCCACTTGGTTAGGATTCGTCGTGCGCTGTGTTTTCGTTTTCTTTTTGTGCGTGTCTCGTTTATTGCGCTTTTATACCTCACGCTAAATCATATGTGTTGGTTTTGGGAGAATGGACACCAGAATCTGTAATCCAGAAGCGAGGGTCGAGATGTTGATGGATGGGTGGTTCCGAGATGTTTGCTCGCTTAGAGGTGTTCCAGTTAAATAAGACAGCAAAAAATCTAACATCCACCCATCATCTGCTCATTACCCAGCCTCTACCCATCATCCGCCCGTCACCCAACATTCACCCATCATTCGCCCATTACTCAATACCCACCCATCATCTGCCCATTCCTAAATATACACCTATCATCCACCCATCAGCATCCACCAATCGTCTGCCCATTACCCAGCATCCACCCAGCGTCTCCCCATCACCATAGTCAACCAGTATGATGGGTGGTGGGTCCCATCAAGCAAACCATCGAGCCAGTTTTTTAGGGTATGTTAGCTGTAATATAAAAGATCGCTGTTCCCGCTGAAAGCAATATATACGGATGAGAATTGGTAACGTAATATCTCACAAAAATTGTCGAGACGACATGTTTATCAGCATAAACAGACGTATATCCAATCACGCTCCAAACAAATGGGAGTTCCGCTCTTCGCAGGATCACTGATGCCTCACTTATACATACATCGCGTTTCACGTTGATAGAATAAGCCTCTAAGCCCTAATACTCGTACCACGATATCTTTGCTTTTTTCGAGTGCGCGGATATTGGAAAGATCAGGCCCGCACATGCAGAATTCACAGTTCATAGGTAAATGCGTACCAATTTTATTTTCGATTAAAAGCTCCCAATAACGGGGGCTTATTTTAGCAAAGTGAAGCGTGATGTCTATGTCAGGATACCTCAATGACCCTGCACAGACAGGAGCTCCCATTTTTCGTAAGAATGCTTTGATGAACACGTAGTTATTCTTTGGTCGGTTAGTCTGCGCAGGTTTACTTGCGCAAATGGGCATCTTGTACAAAAGTGAATCTGCCTTCTTCAAGGAAGGAACGGGAGAGAGGGAAAAGGCAAGAATGTTAACCGCTCTACAAATACTGGCATGCTACCCTACTCTGGGAAAACAGATAGGGAAGTTTGAAAGTAAAGGGTAGAGAGAAACAGAATAAAGCTAGTTGCAAGTGACCTTTTGTCTGACGTGAACACCTTGCTTTGGGTTGCGTTGGAAAAATATTGATCCTTCAATAAATCCTTTCTAAGTTTAAGAGAGGGAACACGTGTGAGTTTGACGTTGGTAGCAGTAAACGCGAATACAAAATTTGAGAATGAAGGACGACAGAAGCGTATGGAAGAATTGTTCATTGATATATATCTCTTTTGATGTCTGCCATGCCTCAGGCAGTTGGACCAGCTAACAAGTCGACGTTCGTTTTTGCTCACATTTTTATTAAAGCCGGCTCCTTCAAAGCCAAAAAAAAGAACAAAAAAAAAACAGGCACGTGTTTCAAAATGATTAAGAAACTTTAGAAGGCATCATTACGGACGCACAGTTTCGTAAGGTACCTCTTCTTCGAGAGACCGCGAGACCAAAGGGCATGATCTGGAGAATCCATAATTACAGAGCCGAATAAATCTCTTGTTACACGAGGTCATCTTGCAGTGAACCTTCGTTTTCACTTGTTATGCTTTGTAGAACTTCGAGAAAGTAATGATTGCAACATAGAATTGACAGCAGTGAAAGTGATATTGAAGCCAGAAAAAAATTGTTCGGACTCAAGAAAATGCATTCCTATCTTCAGTTCTTGAGCGCTTTCATCAAACTTGCAGACGCGATCTATCTATCTATCTATCTATCTATCTATCTATCTATCTATCTATCTATCTATCTATCTATCTATCTATCTATCTATCTATCTATCTATCTATCTATCTATCTATCTATCTATCTATCTATCTATCTATCTATCTATCTATCTATCTATCTATCTATCTATCTATCTATCTATCTATCTATCTATCTAACATATATAAGTGGTGTGTGTGTGTGTGTGTGTGTGTGTGTGTGTGTGTGTGTGTGTGTGTGTGTGTGTGTGTGTGTGTGTGCGTGCGCGCGCGCGTGTCACGTGGTATATTTTTGTATTTCGCTGGCATCTGTAGTCAGCAGAGATACTTAATAGCTATGTAAAGCACTGTCTATTTGGACGTTTTGCAAACCGATATTCATGCTTGTTATTAAAAGTTTTAGGCTAGCGTCATTGCTTCAAAAGTTGGTCAGTTAGTCTCGCCTAATTAAGCAGAAAATAAATAAAGTGTGGCTTAGTCCATGCAATAGTCAGCAACAGGCATTCAGTCGCGTCGTCATAGAGTGTGTCGGCATATTTTTGGACTCTGGCCAGAGTTAGCTCGCGATCCTGTTTACCAAAAACGTACATACGTATAAACTATACATTACGCAGTTTCCTACGGCAAGCAAAAACAACGAACTTTTCTCCTTTTGAATTTCACCACTTCTTCTCTGTGTTGAGGCAAATCACTTAGAACAGTTCAACGTAGAAGGGTCATTGGAATGCCGAAGAACGTAACATCAGTTTGTGTTCTTGCTGTAATGGGCTGTTTCTCTGACACTCGACAAATGTGATAAGGTCAATAAATATGCTGGTCTGATACCGCTCCACTTTCTTCGATCAAACCATTCTTTTGAAACAGGTTTAAATGAAATAAAGGTAGAAGACGCATTTACATGCTTGAAGGCACAGTAAGCGATGAGAAGGCGAGTGCATCCGACAGCTAATTATAATGGAAACACCGTGTCTCAGAGGTGTTATAAACTGAGTAAGAAGTAGCCCCCACACGATTCCTTCTTTTGCCGTTCGTAGGGCGTTGCACTTCATTCACTCGGCTTAAAGAAGCAATTACAGGTTTTTGAAAGACGAACTCTTGAGTTAAAAAACGAATAAAAGTAAATACAAGGAAGAAATAACTGTGAAGCAAGTGTTATCGTGTTCCTCGCGAAAATTGCCCTGGCTGTGAATTAAGAAACAGCTTAGGAACCTTCTTTCAATCTGCTCTGTTTTCAGTGATTACAGCGGGAAATTTACAATGAGTTGCTCCTAAGACCGTTTCGTTCGCGATTTCAGCAAGGATTGAGTTTAGAAACAGTGTTTTTACCGTGTAATCAGACCGTCCCGTAATCTGAAGCCAAGGTTGTTTTCCCGAGCTAGAGGTGGAGGAGTGTTTTGACCCTAGGACATGATTTGAACAACCTTTAACCTTTGTTTTACAAAAACATGCTCTAGGTTCTCTGACATCTGCCATGTATAGCGTTTGTAGCTAGATTTATTGCTCATAATACACCGTTTGGCTTTGCTTTGACTCAAGCCGTGCCTAGATTAAATAATTGCGCTCAGGAGCAGGATGAGCTTTCTCAAGGTAGATTCAAAGAGAAGTGCAACCGAGTCGGTAAAGTCACCGAGCAGTTGAAAGCTTTCTTGAAAGCATATCTAATTACTTTCTGGAGAAAAGTAAACATTGAAATTACTAATTACACTAATACTTCCCTGGAGAAGTTCGCATGTGTGTTTTCACGAGATGTCGGCCCGGTACCGGATTCCTAATCCATCAAACTCCTGTTGAGTTACGTGAAGGTAATTATGCTTACTGTCCGTTGTCTACAAGCTATTTACAAAAGTAATTGTTAACAGAATTATTACGACATTAGAGTTCAATCAACCAAGGGACCAGGCAGGATTTCGTACAGGCTTCTCAACAATAGACCATATTCATACTATCACTCAGGTGATAGAGAAATGCGCGGAATACAACCAGCCTCTATACATAGCCTTCATAGATTACGAGAAGGCATTTGATTCGGTGGAGACATCAGCAGTCATGCAGGCACTGCGGAATCAGGTCATCGACGAAGCCTATATATACATAATGGAAGAAATCTACAGCGCATCCACAGCCACTATAGTCCTTCATGAAGAAAGCGACAGAATCCCAATAAAGAAGGGCGTACGGCAGGGAGACACGATCTCTCCAATGCTATTCACCGCGTGTTTACAGGAAGTTTTCAGGGCCCTAGATTCGGAAGAACTAGGGATAAGAGTTAATGGGGAGTATCTCAGTAACCTGCGATTCGCTGAAGACATTGCATTGGTGAGTAACGCGGGATACGAATTACAGCTCATGATTACTGAACTGAATACGGAAAGTAGAAGAGTAGGTCTGAAAATTAATATGCATAAAGCTAAAGTAATGTGGAACAATCTTGGCAGAGAACAGCGCTTTGCGATAGGTGGCGAGACACTGGAAGTTGTAAAGGAGTACGTCTACTTAGGACAGGTAGTAACCGCGGAGCCGAACCATGAGAGTGAAATAACTAGAAGAATAAGGATGGGTTGGGGCTCATTCGGCAAGCATTATCAAATCATGAATGGTAATCGACCACTATCCCTCAAGAGGAAGCTATATAACAGCTGCATCTTACCGGTACTTACCTACGGAGCAGAAACCTGGAGACTTACAAAGAGGGTTCAACTTAAATTGAGGACGACGCAGCGAGCGATGGAAAGGAAAATGACAGGTGTAACCTTAAGAGACAGGAAGAGAACAGAGTGGGTCAGGGAACAAACGGGGGTTAAGGACATCATAGTTGAAATCAAGCAGATGAAATGCAGATGGGCCGGGCACGTAGCACGTCGGCAGGATAACCGGTGGTCTATTAAGGGTAACTGACTGGATTCCAAGAGATGGTAAACGCGTGAGGGGGAGAGAGAAAATTAGGTGGGTAGATGATATTAAGAAGTTTGTAGGTATAACGTGGCAGCAGAAAGCACAGGACCGGGTTGATTGGCGGAACATGGGAGAGGCCTTTGCCCTGCAGTGGGCGTAGACAGGCTGATGATGACGATGATGATGATGAATTATACTGGCGACGTTGTGGAAATATAGTATCTTCCAAGTATCGGTCGTTTTCGTATCATGAACTTTCCGTTGCGATAGAAATGCATTTGTTTACGTTGCTAGTGCTGCGTATTCCAGAGAAGCTTTCATTTGTCCAACGCAGTGCAACTAGTGAAGACCTAGTAGTACGGAAAGCGTTCGTTTTTAGTGGGTGGCCCCTGCTCAATGATTAAAGCTCAAGTAAAGGATTAAGTGGCATGGCGTTGGACCATGACTCTCCAAGAATGTTACCGAAGAGCCCACTGACTCTTGCAGTCTACTGGCTCCCAAATTGCACTGTCTCGCACAGATAGCGCTATTCACGTTCTGAATATCCAACGAGATGGAATGGCTACCATCTTATATTCATCTTGTTGGATATTCAGGCTTGATGGAAGTTCCTTCTCTGAGCATGCACCTTGTGGTCCGCTAGTTTGTTTCCCTTTTCCGTTACCGCCATTCCATTGCTACTTACGGTCTGGGAGTACGAGGCCATTCGCATAGCCCGACCATTTTCCAAGCAGTGGGCCTGGAAACCGGTGCGTCAATCTTAGTCGTCGTCATTGTTGCTGTTGCTGGGAGGAGGAATGCGTTACGATGACTTGGCCGAAGGTGAGTTGGTTGTTGACGACGTCATAGATTTTCATGCACTGAAGGAAGCGAAAGAGGCAGCTGATCAGGCAAGCATGTACAATACTTAAAGAACATACGCCTTACATAAGCAAGTGTGTGGCAAGGAAGTCAATTGTTAGTACGCGCATCACCCTGTGCGTGTCTTTTTTCTACTTGTCCTTACCTCAGTTCATGGCAGCGCGAAAAGTTAAGGACAGATAGGGCGGAATGTACAATATTCACGGAGTGGAGCGCAAAAACCTAGGACCGAGTAAGGCATGTATAATTTGGTTTTCAGCGTGTGCAGTTCGTTTCATATCGGCGTAATTTTCACTCGAGCGCTTACACTAGAGCCAACGTTACCTCTTCGGCCAGATTTGCAGCGACATAACGCTCTTTTAGATGCGAAGCAGCTTTTGCGCTGGGCTGTGTCCGTAGTTCCATTGGCGACCGTCCCTCCTAGCATAGCCATCTGAGCGCGCGCTCGCGCCAAGGAGAAGTCTTCTCCCTCTTTTTCTTCGACCGCCTTGATGATGATACGTGCCGAGCGCTTTAGGGGCCCGGGCTGCCGTATGCTGTCCAAGCTTGGCATAACGCAGAAAAAATCATGTGTGCTGGCACGCGCTACCGCGTTCGGGCCTGTGTAAGGGGCTGGGTAAGACGCTGTGGCCTCTCCCCCTTACACTCTCTCAGCAATCACGGGATGGCGTCGGGGAACGAGATTCTGCGGACGCGCGATGAACCCGCGTGGCGTGCTCGAACAAGAGTTCGGGACGAGTAACAGAAACAGCAACTACATTGAATTCATGGTGTGCTCCACTTGCAAGGACGCTTAACATCGGGCAAGGTGCCCGTGATGAACGGAACTTTAAGTCAACCCATGCGCTGCTTCACATCCCCACATGGTTCACTTTAGTGGTAGATGGTGCAATTTTTTACTAGCCATTACACATGGCAGTCGTTATATTGAAAAAAAAAGCAGCAAAAATGATGTAGCGTTTGAAATCGTGTGTACTGTACAGGTTCACAACACTCAGAACTCACCTTTTACGTCGTTCAATGAAAGTGGAAGTGAAGTTCTTGGTCATCACTTATTTATATAACAAGATGAGAGATGGAGAGAGGAAGGCAGCAGAAGACAGCAAGGTTAGGCTGGTCGTGCGAAGAATTCTGAGGCTCCGGAAACGCTACGCTTTTAATACCGGGCAAATGGCCCTCTCGAGTAGTGGCTGATCACGTGAAGTGCTTCTAAGTGTACGTTAAACGCTTCTCCAGCGAATGCATGTGCCCGGCGTTTTAGAGCGACCTCCGAGGCCGTTAAGACTCCTCGCTTGATGCAGTTTGGAGTGGTTTTAAGTGCTGTTGCACGTCCTCTGGAAAGTAAGACGACTTACTCTTGTTAGCGCTTAGTCTGAGTGTTCACCTTGAGACCGGAATGTGCGTCCACGTGTGAAAGAGGGCACCATGTTTCCGTGCGCACCGACCATTCTAGTGGCAGTGCATGACATCCACTGTGTTCTAAGAAAAAACGTTGGCTCCGCGCACAACACCACGGCGCGCCTGCCATTAATCTCTGAAAGACAGGTCGTGCTAGCTTGTTTCCACTTAAACCGTAAGCACTTTTTTATTATTGAAATGATAAATAGGAGAGGTTGGTGCACTATGGTGGCACCGGCTACTCCTTTTCGCTTAGGAGACAAAATATGTAGTATAAAATAAATAAATAAAAATATTAAGGGCACAAAATGCTATATAGTCGAACATAAAACGTGCAAATGCCGTACAATCGAACACCACATGAAAGTTGAAATAGGGAAAGTGAGTTCATATATGTATAGAAGTGGCGAGCACAAGTTCAAATAGGATTAATGAGTTCACATGTAGACGTTCAACTCAGATATTTTGTATGGCTTGATATACACACGAAAACACATTAAGAAAAATAATTACACATAACATCAAGCGCACGATCACATTATACATTGGCTTTCAGTATGACAAGGAAAGCAACATCGTGTACGTTAATATTTCCATAAAATATTTGATTCTTCAAGAAAGTTCTTGAAGACGACAAGCACTCCTTTCTGAAAACCCGCGGTTGTCGATGGACCTAGGATTTTCTCTAGAGTGAAAGGTCTTCTATCAAAAGTAACAAACTTGCTCGTAATACCTTTCGTGGTGAATCATATTTTTCGCACTCGAGAATTAGATGAGGTTCATCTTCGTCAGGTTGGCCGCAAGAGCATTCAGGAGTAGGCGGCGCGCTTTATCCTGTATAGGAATATAGGAAGTGTCGCGCAAATGCTGTACCAAGCCGCACGCGGTTAACTTAGGTTTCGAATTTCTTGTTTTCGCTCAAGTAGGATGGAATGGATAGTTTTAGGCAAGGGTCTATTAAATATAAGTCCGAACTTTCAAATTGTTGATCGAACCATTTCTATTTGGTGAGATTACAGGATATCTGTCTCAGGAGTAGATGAATTTCATTGCGTGAAAGAGGAAGATTACTTGTCTCTGTGTTATTGTGAGCCCGACTAGTCTCCTTAGGGCAAACAAACAAACAGACTAGCAGCTGCGTCCACTGCAGTCTTCCTTGGAATGTTGCAGTGACCTGCTTTCCACTGAAATACAATCATGTGGTTTAATGCACTAGCTTTTGCGTGTTCATTTGGAGTCTCATATAATAACAAAGAGTTTAGAGATTTTCCATTTTTTTTGTAGCGATGCCACAGCGACCTGGGAATCGCTAAAAAATGACCCATTTCTGCATCTGTTTTGCTGGTTATGAAGCTCAACGCGGAAAGAAAGAATTGCAAACAATTCTACAACAGTTGAAGACGAAACTCGAGATATTTTAACTCTATGCTTTACCACCAAATGTGGAATGACAAAAGCTGAAAAGGAAGAATTTGTATGACCAGAACCCTCTGTATAAACATGAATATACTGCGGATATAGGGTGTAAATTTGGAATAGTGCTAGCTGATGTGCGACTGTCAGGAACATATCCCTTTTAGATATTAAACCCTTGACCGATAACTGCATTTTTGGTCTTGGTAGCATCCAAGGAGGGTAAAGAATATCTACTGTGATTAATTTATATCTATTTAGTAATGTTCTCTGTTCTTGCACGTTTCTGTGTAGTTTACATTTATTTCTTTCGCTAATTGCAAGGTTTAATGGATTCTTCTCGTGCTGTGTTAAAACTGCCTACACATGGCGACAAGTTTCGACCGTTGGTATGACGGAAAATGGCGGATGACGAGCTACAGCGATCACAGGAGAACTCGATGTTTCTTAAGGGACTCCTGGGCACACCCTTAGTCACCTTGCCAGTAACCTCTTAAGGCGCTCCTCGGTAGTTTGCGATAACTCTTGCAGAATAGGTGCCGAATAAGCACTATTTTGCTTTATTAGTGAGTTGGTGGTTATACTCTAATATTAGTGGTTATACTCAAGTATTATACTCAAGTATTGGTTACATCTGTCCAGAGATCTTCATTGGGGTTTACCTCCTGTGTCTTCCCTCCTTCACTTTTATTGGACCAGTAGTGAGTAGTGTGTTTACTTGTTTCATTTGTTTGTTTTTTTATTTATACGTTTTTCTTATTTTTTCTTCGCACATTTATTTGTTTATTTATTTACCCCTACATTTATTTATTTACGTGCTTGTTTATTTGTCAAGATATTGATTTATTGATTTATTTAGACCTTTCTGTTAATTTTTAGTAGGCCAGTGCCCAGTGGTGAGCAGTGGGGTTTGCTAAATTTCTGTGGCACATACCAGTTCATTATAATGAGAGTTTTTGCATACATTGGACCACCGGATTTTCCTTTCGCCCAATCATATAGAGCTTCTTTTTGAAAACACGGGTGTTACAAATTAATCGAGCATTCCTCCACTACGGTGTGCCTTATTATCGTGGTTTTGGCATGTAAAAAAACCCGGAATTAACTTTAATTCCAGGCGAGAACGAAACTCGCATGAAAAAGAGAATGGCTGCCTAAGTTTAACGCGTCAGACATATGGTTCACATAGACTATGTAGGCGCATGCGCATTGCATTGACCTCTTTAGCCTGGATAGTACTGCGCGCAGAGCGAAAACGTCACCGCAGTCATTGACAGCTTCCAGCGAGTCTTCGGTCGTTCAAAGTAGTTCCCGCATTCTCGCATCAGTCCTCGCTTGGGTTGCTAGCGTTCACGCCTCAAAGTTGAAGCGGAAGCGCGCCGTCGGAGAAAAAAATGCAAACTGTGTGGGCGTTCCCTTGGTCTGTCTGCGCGCGGTGAGTTATAGGAGGCGCGCCCGCATGTCCAAGTCGAGGTCGGGTCGCGACCGGCATTCGTGGAGCCAAGATGGCGGCAATCGAATAATTGCACGCAGGGAATGGAGATGGCGCCGCAGTATGCTTCCATTATAACAAGTGTCACAAATAGACGTTACTTAGTAAGCTACTTAGCTAGTTAGAAAGGAAGTTAGTTGGATAATTTGTATATGGTAGGTAGGTAGCTAAGTAAAAGTGCATGAGAAGGTTAGTTAGGTTTAGTGCCACTGAAGTTATGCTACGCATTATCACAACTGGAGACGTACAGTGAATTGTGACGGCAATCGCAGTATTTGTGCACAGTGGAGACTCCACGTGGGGCGCCAGTGGTCTAACTGACGTGTTTTGAAGTTCCAGTCATCGGACACCAACTCCGTCTATATGCAATTTTCAGCCGCTCTGACCGGTGACGCTATAGAGGCTGTGATCTATCATTGTGCCTTTGTGTAGTGCGTACAACTTACAATATTGCGTGCAGGAATCTATCTATCTATCTATCTATCTATCTATCTATCTATCTATCTATCTATCTATCTATCTATCTATCTATCTATCTATCTATCTATCTATCTATCTATCTATCTATCTATCTATCTATCTATCTATCTATCTATCTATCTATCTATCTATCTATCTATCTATCTATCTATCTATCTATCTATCTATCTATCTATCTATCTATCTATCTATCTATCTATCTATCTATCTATCTATCTATCTATCTATCTATCTATCTATCTATCTATCTATCTATGACTGGTGGAATCAGAAGGAAGGAGTGGAAAGGCGCTTCGCAGTGCATGAGCGAAGAAATTGAAATTAAATGCGTCAGCTTTACTCGTCGCCATTGCTATACCCCCAAACAAAAAAAAATCACACAATGTGGCATAAACAAGACTAATATTGCCTACAAGGTCTTTTTAGCTTATTTTCATCGACATTCTGTAAATGGGAACGGTTATGCCCGATAACTTCTTATTGAAACATGCAACAAGAAAGGAAAAAATCAACAATAAAGTTAAAATAGTGTATCACACTATAAAGAAAAAACAAATAAAATTTTGAAAACAAAAATTAAGTAAAAATCCTTCACAAAAGTTGAATTAATGAAAATACAGTGCGACAGCCAATATTTCAGAAAGACTAAAAATGCTTACATTGTGTTCACCTAATACTAATCCAATAAATGAGTTGTCTGGAAATCGCTTTCTTTGTCTGCGAACCTTGAGGTGAAATGCGTTCGGATACAAATGAAAAAAGTAAACAAAACTTATTATATAGAAGAGAGATGAACGCGAATTGCCAAAGTTCACTTACGTAAGCGTTTTATGACGTTGCGACTAATGCGCTCGGCTCGCAGCACATTTCTTCTCATCATTCGAAGCACGACGATTATGTTCAGCTCAGGCATTATTGCGTTTTTCCATTTCAGGGATTACCGTATGAGTCACTGATGCAAGGAGTGGATCCTTAGTTCAAACGTTTGCGAAATCGCAGTAGCCATTGATTTCATAACGCTGGAGTATTTTCCATAATGCAATGGCAGTTACCTCGGCCGTCTTCAAATGCCATAAAACGAAGTTTCGTCACTACAAAGAGACTGCCTCGCATGCGCAAAAGTTTTATTTAATCTACTTCAGCCTAGCTTAGCCATAGACAAGTACAAATGTCATTCTTTATAGCTGATTGTCATTTGCCTCTGGAAAAGAAACGTGCACAACGGGCCATCATCCCATAAAGGGCACATCGTCAAAGAGTCACAAATTTTTGTTATAAACTGGAAATTATAAAGTGCAGCCCGGGGAACGTTCTAGCAGAGTACCTTCGGCGCAGTGGCGTAGCCAGGGGTTGGCACACCGGGCCCGTGCCCCTCCCCCCCCCCTCCCCCGAAATTTTTTCCCTATAGGATACAGAGCACAAAATGACACTCGACCACACTTATCTGCCCAGACCCCACGTCGGAGGTGCCCCCCTCCTCCCGAAGAAAATTTCTACCTAAGCCACTGCTTCGGCGAGGGATGCATCAGCCCTGATATATATAATTTCTTTAGATACGAATTTCAAGTCCTGCAAATTGATCTGTTTTATATAATATACAACTGAGAGTTTGCCGAGGCAGAAATTGCAGCACGTAGCATATATATTTAAGCCTGTTGAGATGAGCCTTCATAAATAAAGAAATAATTGATTACGAACATGTGCCCATTAATGGCTATTCCTTGTGCAATGATAAGAACTGGAAGATTAGTTACAAGAAAAGGTGCTTGTTATTAATGAGTTGGGTTCCTTCCTACATAAGAGGCAGCATGAATAACCGTAGTTAGCTAGAACAACTTTTTGTCAAACCTCGTAGTGTACCTCTTAACTACATTTTTTTAGAGTACTACACGTGCCAAGGTGACTTGGGCCATTGGTATTTGGTTAACAGATGGTTAGCGTTAGACGCAGCACTATGATTGGAACTTTTTTTCTTTGCTTCGACGCCAAAAGTTTAAACATTGACGAAACATTTTGGAGAATCATGGAGAATAGACACACCAGTGGTGATATGGATAAGCAAAGCAAAAATTTGGAGGACGTTTAAGCATCGCCTTCAAGAGTAGAACGCGTTAGCGTAATCAGGCCCTGTTTGCATCGGCTTCTCAATCACTAGCCTGGCTTCGCTTCTCAGAGGAGACCTCAAATATGCCGCAAGAAAAGAAACGTGTGCGTGCGTAAAATTGGCTATTTTAATATCCTAGATTGCCTACTGCAAGTGCAGTTGGGAAGTGCCCACTAGGCTATAATTCTTCCATTTTGCGTGCTGGCGAAGTACCGACTACGCGTCCGTAAGGGCAACAAGCGCACCGGCGGACTTTGTTGATGCTGATGAATACAATTAATTAGCGCTTTGTAATGGGTAGGCCTTTAAACCAACCACTCGATGCGCAATTCAATTGTGTTGACGGCTAGTGCGATTCCACGCTGCTGCCAAGCATTATTACATGCAGTAAGGAGACTCCTCCCACTACATGACATTCGTATAGTGCTTGTCTTCCGAAGCAGTTTCAAGCAATAGCGGGACTCTGTGGTAGAACACGAGCTTGCCACACAGAAGTCCCGGGTTCAATTCCCACTCAAACCGAACATTTTTCTTATTTCTTTATTTGCATCTACCTCGAATTTTCGCTCACGGATAACGCTGGCTTTTCGTTCACAACCAACGACGCCGACACCGACACCAGTATTTCTGCGAAACGAGCTTTTTAACGCTGTCGGGTCAAAATGGGGAGAGACGGTACACTGTGAGACGGTAGTGTGATTACGTCTGCATGTACGAATCTGCCGGCCATAACGATGCAGGCATGATATGACCAAGCGTCGACTAACAACAGATGTATATTTGAGACGTTCAATCGCCAATGAGCAACGGACATTTACTACATCGCACGTTATAATAAGGGTAATTTGTTAGTCTAACCATCGTCTTGTTCACTTCTATCTTTCTTCTGTAATGTGTCTTGCTTGCTAAACTTGAGAGCGCAAATTCGGTACGGGCCATAGAAGAACACACACAGGACAAGCGCTACGCGAATTTTGGGAAATAGTCGGATTTCGGTGACCGGAGTACATGTGGGGAGAGAAAGACACAAAAACTTATATTGTTTCCTTGCTTGGGTCAAGAGAGGCGGGGGCCGGGAGACTAGCCCTACCGGAGACCCCCCCCCCCCCTTCCTCAAGCGATGGCCAGACCTTGGGTCTTGGCGGCGTCTTCAGCCAGCCGGACTGCCCAGAGCTGGTCGTCCGGGCACGCGCTGAGCAGCATGGCCCCCCACTCCTCGGGCGTGGTTATTCTCAACTTAAGGCTTTTGTTGTTATTGGTGGTGTATGTCACTGTGGGACATCCCCAGGTAACGCGGTCGAGGTTGTAAGCGTATCATATCATAAAGAAAGGAAGTGACTGCACAAGTAATACTTCTGTGGTGTTGCGCAACAAAAAAAGGAATGTTTAGATTTTATGTTCTAATCTCCATTGTGGCAATAATGTTTTACACCGCAAGCCGTGATGAGATCACAACAGCCGTTTTTGACGCCGTTGTTGTCCGCCGCCGCTGCCGGTGTCCGTAACCACTATCACTCGAAATCAGAAAAAAGAAACGAATTAAGACAAAATATCCAGTATGGAACGGGGTTTGAACCTCGGCCATTCTGCGTGGGAGCCCAGTATTCCACCACAGAGCCAAGCCAGTGCTTGAAAACGCTTTGCAAAAAGACCCTTTACAGGCTTGATGTCGGGAAAGAACCACAATAACATATGTAATGCAGTATGGTAGGAGAGTAAAATAACAACCAGGAGTCACACAACGCGAATTCTGTAACCAGGCGTCCCACAATGCGAATTGCGCAACGAGTGGGTCGTTGAATGCTTCCAACCCATTACAAAGGGCTCAGCCCATAATTCTTCATCGTTATCAGGCGCTGCATCAACGAAGTGCATATAATGCCTTACAGATGTGTAGCGGGAACCACGGTTCTCCGAAGAATGGCGAAAAATGACATAGTGGCTGCTTTCCTACTTCACAAAAATTGTGATTTATATAGTAGTGGGTTCCTCGCAAGTGCACTCCTATTGGTTGCCAAGGAAGCCCATAAGGCCCCCATGATCCATTTCCTCGGGATCTCAATAAACTTCTTTCCATCTCTCTCTCTTTCTCACGTTAACGTATGTTATATAGCGTGGTAGGAGAGTGAAATAACGACCGGGTGTCACACAATGCGAATTACGTAACTAGTGGGTGGTTTAAAGCTTCCTACCCATTACAAAAGGCTTAGCCATAAATCTTCATCATCATCAGCCACCGTATCATCAAATGCACATAATGCCTTACAGATGTGTAGCGGGTACCTCGCTTCTCCGCAGAATGACGAATACTGGCTTAGTGGGTGCTTCGCAACTTCACAAAAATTATGATTAATGGCGTAGTGGGTACCTTTCTAGTGTACTTGTGTTAGTAGGCCCAAGGGAGTTTACAACGGGCTCTAGAAATGCCGCCCTTCCAGCTTTCGCTGTGGCTGTGCTGCGCTTTCCGCGCAGGCCTAGCGTTTTTTACGAGCAACTCGGTGAAAAAATAAGCCTTAATTCGCTTATTATAAGCGGTACTGGACACCCCGTTTCAGAACGGTGTCAATTTCGGTAATGATGGCGTATTCAGCCAATCGAAGATGATGTAGCAGCCTCTTCGGCCAATCAGGACTGAGAAGATGGCGATCTTGACAAAGTTGATGAACTTGAGAATAATCGGAAAAGTGAACTATCACAGTGCGACACGACATTCGTAATGGCGAGTTTTTAGCCTGTCTGCAAAAACGACAAGGGGAACGTTCACGTGACGTCAGACACTCCATTTTGTTAACACATTCGTAACTTTCAACTGGTCTGATGAACCGCAGATTGAGGTAAAACGTGGCTTATCGCAATGCTAGCTGTACAACAACATGGCAACCTCGACAACACAAGTGTATATCGTGCCGCTCTTCAAGCTTTCGTTGTGACTGCGCTGCGCTATCCACGCAGGCCTAGCGTTTATTTTGGTAGTTATGAGAGGCAGTGCGCGTGCGCACGCCGGCTGTAAAGTGTATATATGTAGGAAAGTTTTTTCACAATAAAGATAGTTGCGAGTTAAAAAAAAACGCGCTTATTCTGTGTGCGTGTTTGTTTTTCTAGGTCCCGTACAAAATTTCCGTGAAGTTTGCCATTATGAACCAAATAGCCCAGCAACAAGTTCTCTTAAAATGTATCTTGCTTTTTTTAAACTTATTTTTGACGCAGTGATATAAGCTACTGGCGAGAGGTGAAGCGTTAAGAAAACGACGACTGGTCAATACAACAAAGAAGAGTGCTGTCTTTCGCACTACCCAGTCGTATTTTGCTTCCTGCTGTACATCTCGCCAGAATAACCGTGACATAACTAGCCAAATAGGCGACCCCTCTAAGTCGTATAACAAAGCCCTCACCAACTTGCGCTATGCATTTTAGCTTTCGCCACCTCGCAGCTTCTTCCCCAACAAACGGCCACTCTTGCGTGCATCGAGGAAACATTTATAGCACCGCCGAAACATTTTGTCACTTCATTGTTGGCATTTTAGCCCACATTCTTTCCCATCCTTTGGAGCAGAACCATTCAGTGTTTTTGTTTAATTTTTAACGAAGCCTTACTGGAAGGTTGGTCACCTTGATCTTTCTGCGAATGCGGTTGTTTACGAATTTTCACGTTTGCTTCGCATTCAATGGCTCCTTCGTGTAATCCCCGAATATTGCCCATCGGGCTATTTTAAGTTTCAGCCTCTGGCGTCAGGATTCTTTTATGTCTGATGCACGGCGCTAGCGCTGTTACGAGTTGTCGAACACGTGATGTTATGCGACCGTATTTGTTACAAGCGCAGACGTTAGGAGGGAATGTTGGCGCAGCCAGATTGAGAAGCTGTGAGGAGCACATTCAGATATATTTATTGGACCTAGAGTGCAATACTATAGGTCCAATAACTTACTTACTGGATTGATCCAGTAAGTAAGTTGAATGAATGAATGAACATGCTAGAGCTGGTTCTTTAACGCAACGTTAACTGTGTTTGGTATTTCCCGCTATTTATGTTTATTGCAGCTGTCTGCTTTCAGCGCTTTACTCTCTTAGTTATTTATCCATTTTATTGCTGTGCTGTATCATTTTTTAAGGAAATGTCAATATCTTTTACTTTTTTTTTCAGTAGCGTTTGCTGGTGGCATAGTTGGCGGTTCATGCTTATTACTGGTTACAGGGTGCATGCAAGAGAAAAAAAAACAGAGTAATAAAGCAATAAAGATTTCAATCCTTTGTATTGTCTTTGCTACACGAACGCACTGCACTAGTAATCTTCACTGAGAAAGGTCACCATTCGCTTACGCTATCAGTGCGAATATTTCCGTATGCATATTTTCCAATCAAGAGACAAAGTTTTCGCAGACCGATTAAAAAATAAGGCTCCTTTATCATCGGCATAGCAGTAAGCGAACAAAGTAAAACAACATAAATCTAGGGGTTTGAAAATGTCTTTTATGGCTGCCTTTTGGTCCACGGAGCGCTTGCTAAGACGCAAACAAGTCGTTTGGCTCACGACGAGCGCAAGACGAGCCGGTTGAAAGGCCAGCGAGCACAAAGCAGAGCTCCCGTATGGCCGATGAGATATGGCTCCGATGAAGAAAAGAACTTCGCCTGGCTCGATGCGCGGAGCTGCGAATCTCGGCGCACTCGCGAGAGTTTCAAGGTTGAAATCTCCGTCAATAATACGCCAGCAGACTCGCCTTCGAGCGATTACGAGATTAACGAAGAAAAAAAAGAAACGTTTTCCCGGAAGTTGCCGCGACGAAATGATGCGTCAAATCAAATGGCGGTGAGCAAACCGGAACAAGCAAAGACTCCAGTTAACAGTTGGCCGGGAAGCATCGTCGTTTTCGCGTTGAATATATTCCAGTGGCTTCGCTCTTTGACGTAGAAGTAATGTACAGATATATTACGCGTTGGTTGCAGTCCAAGCGGCTCCATTAGCAGCAAGTTAGACTGGCTCGTTCTTGAATTTTCGGGAAGGCTTAAAGTTCTCTCATACCAACGTTGATGGTACTCTAAGTCGTCTACAATTTTTTTCTAAACGTCCGAGGGCGAAAGATGGCCTCTAGTAGTAAATGCGAAACAGAATGGAAGCAAATGTGTCTTGGTTCTGGCGTTTATATGAAAAAAAAAAAGACACAAGAAATGCGCTCGTACAGCGTTCGACTGAGACCAAAAATGAGGAATGCATTAACTCTTACATTTGCGAAATTATTAGTGTGTTTTCCTTTTATTTATATAGGCGGAAACTTTATTTTTGGCACTCGTTTGTATTACTCCTGGTGAAAAAAGGAATTATTTACTGCACGTTCTGTGATCTCCTCAACGACGAATACAGTCAAATTCTTTATTATTTGAGAAATAATTTTAATAGGAGTGGTTCAGAATATTCCAGTAAATCCTGAATATCTATTCAATGTCCCTTCTATGCCTGTCAGACACATGTAAGCAAAGAGACAAACGAACTACGATCATCTTTATGGTTCACTTTCTGTGGGCTCATAGAACAGCGCCAACTATACGAGGTAGTTAGACAGTTTATGCCTTAGTTTTTCTTTTAAGTGTGCGTATCGCGGTTTCGTAAGTGGGTAGCTCAAGAGCATTTAGACCGCTTGCGTCACTTTTACGGTGATCCTGCTCGAAACTCCATCTTCTTTTGTTCTTTCATAGGCACAGACGTTAAACGGGGCGGCGCAATCACCAAGCGCCGGCAGTTTAAACCCGCGGGGAGCCATATCTTTCCACGAACGCGCATTAACTCATAATACCGTAACATTCAGCGTCTATTACGGGCTTTCGTTTTCTCTGTGAGATTCAGGAGCGAAACTGACGACATAACGCTTTTACTGGTTCACGTTTTGGACTTCGCAGATGAGAATGCGCTATAGAAGTTCTATGAACAGGAGTAAGGTCTTCAAACGGGATGTCCGACGTTTGAATAGATGGAGCCATCTTTGTTATAGGCGCCGTCACCTTTGGAGCGTTGTTTTAAAAGGGTTACTAATTTAGGCTAACACACGATGGAGGACAAAGCGTCTTTGACAGAGGTAGGTGCACCTATTCAAACGTCGGCCAGCCTGTCTGAGGACATTATTCCTGTTCATGCAATCTATATGACAAATCCTGTTTCCATCAGTCGGATCCTGCACTTGTTCCATACATGAGAAGTAGAAAAGAACCCCGCCATGGTGGTCTAGTCGTTATGGTGCGCGAGTGCTGACCCGCAGTTCGTGGGATCGAACACCGGCCGCGGCGGTCGCATTTTCGGTAGAGGCGAAAATGCTAGAGGCCCGTGTGCTTACATTTAGGTGCACGTTAAAGAATCCCAGGTGGTCGAAAATTTCGGAGGCCCTCCGCTACGGCGTCCGTTATAATCGCATCGTGGTTTCGGTACGTAAAAGCCCAACAATTATTGTTATTAGAAGTAGAAGAGATCCTTGACTTGTGGCAAATTATACAGTCGTACACCTATTCTTGGTTGATATTCTAAGGTAAACCAATGTGCATATGAGAAATACATACATATAAAATGGGCTCGATATTCCATCTGACGAAGAGAGACAGAGAAAGAAAATTAATGAGGAAAAGACAGGGATGTTATATCCAGATTCAACCCGGTTGACTACTCTGTACTGGGGAAGGGAAAAGGAAAATTAAAGATGAATAGGAGGTAACACAATGTAATGTAATGACATATGGATTTAAATCTTTAATCCTCATGCTGAATTATTCAACAACATTAAAGATAATGTCACTGCTGAGGGCTGGCCGCCAGAGCAAGAGGCTGAAGGATAATTAACATCTACAGGCACATAATTTCACCGCGTACTCTGCTCTGCACCGCGTAAGAGCAAATATATCGGTCCATATTTGGTCGGCAGGTCAAAGAAAAAATTATCATCATCATCTGCTGTGAACAACGATGTTTAATTAGAAAAGTAACTTCTGATTCTCACTATACTATTTGCTCGAATATTCACCGAATTCCATTTCTCGGTATTCTTGCCTGCAAATATACTTGATTAGAAAGCAGTCCATTTCCTCGGCTACGTCCCAGTCAATATCCTCGCGTTCGATCAACCCGCCTTTTCTACAAAGGACACTTTCCAGTTATCTATACGCCCATAACAGAAATATAGCATGCTCACTGCAAGACTCCCACGTGTTTTTTTCTTTTTTTTTGTTTTGAAGATCATTGCATGTCGGTGTAAGAAAGGTTTCAGCGTTGAGTTAAAAGAAGGTTCCGTTTCTACATTTGAAAAGGTAGCTTCCCTTTTTTTTAAATGTTTTTTATAGTCTTTATGACATCTAGAATGTGTTGTATAGACTGCTGCAACGGTGCATTTATTGTGTTCATTAAAGTTAAAGTCGCGGAACAAAGAAATCCTTAGGCCTGCTGTCGCCCCTTCCTTACGCCACCAGCGTACATAAAAGCAAAGAGTGAAAGCGGAAATTAGAATTTCAGTCCTGGTTTTCGTCACGTCCATTCTAAGTAGCTTCCATTTTCAATTTTTTTTAGACAAGCCAGGCACGCGACAGTTCTCTCTAACGATCCACTACGCTATGGCAAACTTAGCGCTTTTCCCCGCGTGTACAATCTTTATACGATTCGAATTTTCGTTTTTTTTAACGGCCGCACTTTCGCATCTTCTTGTGACACGCCGTCTTCTACTCAGGAGACTGCCCCTTGTGAAAGCAAGCGAGTCGATATAACGTTCAAAGTAAATCGCTCTTTTAAGAACGCGACTGCTCTGTGGAAAAAAAAATTAAATGAAAGAAACACTAAAGAGGAAGAATTCATTGCCCAAGCGTCCCGTACAGATGAAACGTGCAGCCCCCCTGTTTTATCACTCGGTTAACCCGGACGATTCATTAAAGTCTTTCTCATTTACTGGCTACGTCAGTCCAGTAATCTATTCTTCGGTACTTGCCGCCTGTGTATTCCCATATTCATTTTCAGTCGACCAGTGGTGAATAACGGTATTTGCCCGATTTCGGCAGCAGATACGTTCATATGCCCGCGGACGACTTTTTCATTTTTAGTGGATCATTCCTGAGTAATTGGCCTTCCGCAATTTCCTTGGCACATGCACGCTAGTTCTTGCGCACATAAGATGAAGGGATTTTTGTTTTGCCTAGCCGTATAAAGCATGGCTGTAAAACGATTTTTTTTTTCTCGTTAGTAAATTACCCAGAAAAGCGTTGCTTCGGGCTAGTTGGTAATCCATAATTACGAGATTTATAGCGCGGAACTTCTACACAAGGGACAAAGGAACACGACGAGCACAAGCGCTACTTGCAACTAACGTTTAATATCTGCGCTCGCAAATATATACAGTAAAAGAAAGAAAATAAAAGTAGAAACAGCTACAGCCACTCATCTGATCAGCACCACACGTGTTCGTTGCATTGCATTTTTACCAGCTGCCATCAAGATATCCCATTTCTCTTTGGGATAAGAGAAGGGATGGTGCGCTGACACACTCGTAATCACCGCAGTTCATTGCTGCGGCTTCTATTATTTCACGCGCGCACCGGTCTAGCGCTTGTGCTCGTCGTGTTCCTTTGTCCCTTGTGTAGAAGTTCCGCGCTATAAGTCTCGTAGTAAATTACCTTTCCACAATACCAAAGTCATCAATAGAATTGGTGCGAGATAAAGCGATGAGAATACAGGTTACATTGGCGCCTTCGAGTTCCCGCACCAACTAGACATGGCGTCATAGCTGTTGGTACGCATTATATGTATGTATGTATGTATGTATGTATGTATGTATGTATGTATGTATGTATGTATGTATGTATGTATGTATGTATGTATGTATGTATGTATGTATGTATGTATGTATGTATGTATGTATGTATGTATGTATGTATGTATGTATGTATGTATGTATGTATGTATGTATGTATGCATGTATGTATGTATGTATGTATGTATGTATGTATGTATGTATGCATGTATGTATGTATGTATGCATGTATGTATGCATGTATGTATGTATGTATGCATGTATGTATGTATGTATGTATGTATGTATGTATGTATGTATGTATGTATGTATGTATGTATGTATGTATGTATGCATGCATGTATGTATGTATGTATGTATGTATGTATGTATGTATGTATGTATGTATGTATGTATGTATGTGCGCGCGTGCGTGGGGGGGGGGGGTTTACTAGTTCACAGCTTCTAAGCGGGCACGACAGACATCCGAGTACTCGTATGCCGTTGATTTAAGGAATCAACTTGGCTAGTCTGGTAAGTGTCAGAGAGGGTTTCTAGTGAGCGAGAATCGATATTCTTTAGCACCGACAAAAATAAAAAAAACTTTCTCGCTGCGCGACGTGATCCCGCTTTATATTCGCGGTGTCTTTTGTTGAGAAAGGTTTTTTTATGACATCTCAAAGCCCGGGCTGCCCGTTGACGATACAAGGCACCGTGTTTGCGCATTCATCACGATATATCTCGTGCTACAGCGACAGCTGGCGAGGCAGGCGCTCCTATATATAGTCCAGTGTCCAGCGGAGATCGCGTGAGCGAAGAAATGGGACTCTGTTAGGGACAGCCAGGATGTGAAGAAGAACAAAAAAAAAAAAAAGACTGAGGCGGTCCCATATGCATTGGCCTTAGACATCTCGAATGCGAAAGCTAGCTTCTTCTTCTACTCAGTCTATTGCATTGATCCCCCCCCCCCCCCCCCCGAAAGCTTTTTGCACCCATCGTGGTTTCGCACGGCTTCCGTGATGGGAGGCGTCGGAAGCTTTCTGTACCTCGCGTGTTTTGCAGTGCCACCGCGATCGGCCCACCTTTAAATTTCGCCACTTGTGACGTAATGATTACGTCATATGGTGACGTCACGACATGATAATTTTTTGCATCACTCGTGTTGACGTCGACGCCGAAGGACACTTTTCGGTTTGATGAGACGTGTAAGACTTTCGCATGAAAAAGAAAAGAATAGCAGCATTCGTGACTCATGGATGTGCAGTTCTCACCGCGTTAAACAAGACCCCTGGCATAGTGGTAGTTTTTACCGCTCGCATTTTTCGCGCTATGTCGTCTCCCCTTTTGGGGAGCGGCGGACTATTTTTTGACCCGGATCTCTTTTATACCTCCTCTCCCATTCCTATCGACCTTGCTTTTCCTCATAAACCAGCTATATATATTGCTATTCAAGGGTAACAAAGGACCCTTAGTGATCGCTGCAAAAGTTTCGGCCTTACCCGGACTCCCTAATTTAGCTGAGTTTGCTGCTTCCCGCGGAGCTGTTTCATATCTGCGCCTTTGCCTCATACACCATGCTTTCCCTAATTATATGCCTCTTTTACAGGTTGTTCTTCCTCTTCTCCCGCTCTTCGTTTTCTCTATTTGGCCCTTTCTATGTCCGTATTCTAACCCATTTCACTGACTTGAAATATGTCACCACATCCTGCCTTTATGCTTATTTTCCACATTTATTGCGTATTTTCTGTCTGATGTCCTACGTTTCATCTATGCCCTCCAGATATGCTGTTTATAGACATACCTTTGTTAATAACTGTAATGACTCAATAATTTATAATCATCATCCCTCACCTAGGTTTATGCCCCAAGACAGTCTTAAATGTTTGGATTATACAAACGCAAACAATAACTCATAGTCAACAGAATGTAGAGTGCACATAAAATAAAGTCTATTAGAAAAGATAAATAATAAGTAGCTCTGGCACACACGGAATACAACTCATTTCCGTAGTCACTAGCTAACACAAAATCTAAGAAAAATAACCTTAATAGCGGACATCAGTTATTGTTAAGAAAGAAACAACGTCTTTTTCAAGCATTCATTCCTTGCGGTAATTTGCCCCCATCATTGTACAAAGCCTGAAATAGGCACAATGTCTCATTCCGCTGCCTTTCCCACTGCCTTGTTCTTGCCATGTTCTTTTGTTTTCCAACTCCATATTTCTTTGATGGGGAAACAGCGCGAACAAAGAGGACATAAGAAGGGCGGGGAGAAAAACCTCAGCGCTGCCGTTTTTCCCTTCTGTTATGTCCTGTTTTAACTCTGTCTTCCCGACGCGTATGAACAAACCAGCCCAAACAAGCACGTCTCTACAGTTCACATCTGTGTTTGGACACATTATCTCCCTTACTTTCCCCTCCATTCCTAATCTCCTGCCTCCCTCGCTCCCCCATACACCCATTGGCGACGCCTGATGACGTCATCCTTTGCCAACGGAGCCCGCTGTCTCTTTCCATCCCGTTTTGCCCGCATGCTCTGGACCGTGTTCGTTTACTCGTGGCTCGGCACCAGAGAAAAACTGGGTCACTGATCCTCTGACCTTCATTCATTGCTACTGCAGCGACCCCGTTCTCCTCTTTCGCTCCCTCTTTGTCGTAAGCAGATTGCTTTCTTTAAAAAAAAAAAAAAAAAACTCTCGGCGTGTCACACGGGCAGTGTGTCTCTACTTTAGATGTTGGAGCATTTCAGAGTGCTCCGCAGGCGTTCAAGCAGTGTACCCCCGCTGCGGACTATTTTTCCTGACCATTGCGAGCTTCTGTAAGAGGTTGCACCGCGACATATTTATATCGGGATTTCGTGTATTTTTTCGCTTGAAATGTACCGCCCCCGTGTTCATGTGTGTTATTGCATTCCTCCTAAAACAGGCATGTCTAACGCGATGCTTCTACCCTTTGTTCTTTAACATTTTTTTTAGTTCAGCCAGACTCTTTCAAGCTGCATCTGTTCACGGCAGAAGTAATTGTTTGTTTGTTTGTTTGTTTGTTTGTTTGTTTTTTTGTTTTTTGCCTTCGGTGTTTTCCCTGCAACGTATCTAGCTCCCTTGCACTGACACTCGAAACCTCCAAGTTAAAAATACGGAGTTCATAGCGTCGGGTTCTTTCACAGCTGACGTTTCTGTTTTCTCCAGTTGCTTTATTATTTGTTGTTATGTGTAAATTGTTCCCTCTAAAGCGTCCACAAGAAAAAAGAGATGGGACGTCATTCTTCCTTATTTCCCTATTTTCTTCCTTATTTGCGGCCTCGTCGAGGTATTACAGTGTCGTATTTTTTGATATCACAAAGCCGTGAGCAGCGCTTCAGTTCGCTTCCTTTCAACGGCCGGCCATTCAATATCCCTGACACACTTTCACCCACCCTTTATTCCCTCCTCGCCACTTCCCTTTTTCCCAAATTTAGGCCTAGCGCGCCACAATGTCCTAAAGTAAAACCTTATCCACTTTCTGCGGACAACAGAATGGGTCGAGCTCCTCTTATTTCTCTCTCCAGCAGAAGTTTCCAGATTACTGCCGCTTTTCCACAAGGCCTGCGGGCAAAGGGGAAATGTCCTTATCTATCTCAGCTGTCTGATGACGTCAGCATTCGGTGCCCAAGGCGCTTTCTCTTATACTTTTCCACACCATAGATGAATTCCCTCAGATGTTGTTGTCGCGACCTTCGCCGCTCCTCATCTTGAGTTCACGCGCAGACGCGTTGTGGTCAGTTGGAGCGGGACTGTCAATGAGTTGAACGCGTTATTACTGGATACATGTTGTTATTGTTGTTGCTGTTATGCAAGAAAACTGGCTCATATGCCTTTTGTGAAAATGTGAAACGTGAGGCCGGACTTTCAAAACTACGTATCTTTGTGACCACGCGACAAGAATTATTGTCTTGGTCTTTAAAAAACTACTTATCTTTCTCTTCGTGACGACATGACAGAAATAATGATGAATCTTCATATAGTATTGGATATAAATATACCTGTATTTAGCTAGAGTCTGATGTGTCGCAGTGACAAAAATTTTAACTGTATTTTAATTGCAGAGGGAATCACCACGTCATCAGCTTTCCTTGTTCTAACATTTTGTATTGTTTAAATTTATTTTGTCATTTGCATTCGTTACGCCCCGCTTCCTCGGCCCTCCGAGCGCAGTACGTTCTAAAGAACTAATTAAAAATAAGCTGCTAATGGTAATTATGCCGATTCACTCTACCGGATATGCTTGTGAATAATTGCCTTTTAGCATCCTACAATAAACATTTTTCAAGGACAACATCAAATGTTTGGTGCCTCATGAGCAAAATACGTAGTTCCCTGCTCACTGAAGCCATTACAACTAAAGAAACAAAGCTGCATGATCATTTCTCTCGTTAATGAAGCTGCGTCACTGGTGATCAATGGTGGCCTAGCGGCGAAGCTCGGCGGCTGTTTCGCTTAGAACTGCGTGGTCACGGATGGAAGCCGTTCGCCTTTGTTCTATATGCGCATCGCACTTAGTAGAACAAAGCCCTTTGTATCCATGCATCTTTTCAGTGTGTTTATTTCCTAATTTTGCGCACAATTCTAAAGCAATCAACCAACTAGCCTAACATCGCACCTTGCTGGGTGTTTTTCGCATTATGTCCCTATAAAAATGAATTCGCCGCGGCCGGGAACCGAACTCGCGCCCTCTTGCTTGTGAGCGCAACGCCTTAGTCTATAGATATTCTACAACGACGTATGTCCGTGCCTGTACCTCTTGGCATTAAACTAAATGAAACTCATTACGCCACATATTGATATCGAGAGCATTATCTTGCCTTCTGCCTCCTTAGCTCAACGTTTCTTTAAGCATTGGCCTGTCACACCGGTTCTTTGCGCTTTCCACTTTCAACTGTGCATGACTTGGTCACAAAAGCAGCGAAATCAAATGAGGCCTGATTTGGAGGGACGAGTGGGCGGACTAATTACAGAGATGAGGTTTCCGCAAACGGCACCCTTAATCGAGACAAACGTGGCGTACACGCATTCGCAGTGCCCAACCTGAAAACAAAAAGAAAAAAGTGCCCCGCCGCAATTGTTTCCTCTCATTTTTTTCCTCGCTTGGCGAGTGCCCCATCACTTCCAACTTTTGGCACGTGCCAACATTCCATAGAAAGAGGCCCGCATCAAAACCAAGAACAAAGAATCGAGGATGCAGTCTTCCATACACACCCCATTTGTTTCTCGGTTCTCAATTCGATTGTCTGGCGTTTCACGCTGGAAGAAACTCCCGCCACATCCATATAGACGCAGTCGAGGGAATCAAAGTGTTCACACGGCGTTGAGGAAACCATGCCATGCACGGTATGAAATATTGCGACGTCAATACACCCTGACACTCTCTAGGGACTGACAGGCGAATGCAGTTCAGTGAGTCGTTGCCTTTTCTCGGTGTTATCTTATCATTCTGATAGCTTATCTCCCACGTGGCGAAGGAGAAAACACAATTTGAGTTTATCTCTAGCTCCGGGGAAGAAGGAACAAAAGAATGCGAGGGCAAGAAATTGGGATTAATGTAAGCCCCAGTGACGTCGATTGATTCGGAGTTGTAGCGAGAAAACCAAGAAAACAGCGCCTCGCATATGTGGTGCAGACAGAGATATCCATCAAAAACAAACGCTCAGCCATTGTAACAACTAAGACCGAAAACGCTTGTGTGTCCCAGGGTGTGCAGAAATAAAATGCGATAAATCAGTGTTTGTAATCACGTCTTGCGAAAAGAAGAATGCAAGTTGGAAATAAGAACTAGAAGATATGCTTTGAAAAAGAAAAAAAGCAGGAATAAAAAAAAGAACAAGAAAACAGAGCGACGCATATGTGGTGCGAAGAGAGACATCAATCAAAAAGAAAACTCAGCAATTCCAGCAACTACAACCAAGAGCGTTTGTGTTCCAAGGGGAGCAGAAAGCAAATGCGATAAGCCAGTGTTTGTAATCACATCTTGCAAAAAGAAAGAGTACAACTTGCAACTAAGAACTATAAAATATGTGTCGAAAAAAAAAAAAGAAATGATATTATCAAAATGTGTTTGGTGGTGCTTCAAGGAGATAAATGTGTCGAAGCGCTTAAGTGCACCACGCTTACACTTTTATCTTATATTTCTTTCTTTCGGTGCAGCTCCAAGGCAGTACGCGAAGGTCTGAAAGAGTGTTCGCTCAGAAGGTCAATGATCGGAATGATGCTTTGATGCGGAAATGGATTTGTAAATGGCTAAAGCGTGTAGCGAGGGCTTCGTACTTGGGACCCGCCTTGAGCGTCTGGCTAGACGCGGTTGGCCTTCGCAATAGTTTGGTCCTTGCGGTTGTTATTTTACCGTCCTTTTTGGGTCGTGCCTAGCTGTTGTTATTCCTTCCTTTAGGCGCTTCGTTTCTCCTGGTGAGCTTCGATGGATGCTTTGTGGTAGCTATGCTTGGTTTGAGAACGTACAGACGCCATCTTCAGGCTTTCTCAGAATCCTGGGTAGTGGGTGTCCACTTAAAGGGCCCCTCACCAGGTTTGACCAGAGCCGTATATTAATATACGGCTCTGGGTTTGACCAGAGCCGTATATCCCCTTGAAGGAATATACGGCTCTGGGTTTGACAATTTTGAGCTAACGAGCGCAATGCATACACTGGGCGTTCATGTCTGGCAAAAGTTGCAACGCTACGCGCCGCGGAAATGGGTCAAATTTCAAGGTGAACGCTGCTTGCCCTTCCTCTCGTGGGCGCGCGCTTTAGAGAATGAGGGGATGACGTACATGAGAAAATGGCCCTACATAGATGGTAGTGCTGTGACGTCGCTCCTCTACGTAGACGACTGTGCTCTGACATCGCCAACAGTACCACGTGACACTGCGATAATTATTTGACACGAAATGTGTAGTTTTGAGAGAAATAATCAGACACACAAAGGGAATGTGTGAGTCTTTTCCATCTTTGTTTTGTGAATTGCAGCAAGATGCGGGGCTAATGTGCCTCCCTTTCTCGTGCGTTCGTGTCCCCGCGGTTAGCGCATCGAGCAGACGCCAGCTCTGGAAACGAAAGTGATGTTCTGGCGCGTTCGAGCACTCATTATGCTCATTTATTCTACCGCGTGAGGGGAACGCGGTTGAGCTCTCGCGGGGTACGGACGCATCTCGCATGCGCTCCGTACCTTTTCGATAATATCTCCGCAACCGGCCCAAGTAGCCTGATCAATTTTGCCAGGGACCTTCGCTAAGTGGTCCGACACGCACACGGACCTTTGGAAGAACCGGCAAAGCAAGATTTTTCGGCTTTTAGCCGATTTCTGCAAGGGCCACGCTGCTCCGACGCTGGGTCCAGCGCTACCGACGCGAAGCCCGGCCTAACGACGCTTCGCTTCACCAGCCTGGATCGAGCAGTCAAGAATGGAATGCACCGTCGAAGGCGAGGATATTGACCCTGCTGAGCTGAATGATGGGACGTGGCAGCACCCAAAAGGAACGACCAACCCGCTGGACCCGCTAGACCTGCAAAAGCGTTTCGGACGCAAGAAAACCGACCTTTCCGAGCCTACCGCAGAGGTGGGCCTCACGGGCGCATCGGCTCCCGCCAAGCGCAAGGTGCGTCCGCCGCGACTGCCGCGACGGAAACCTATGCCCCGCCTGCCTGAAGAAGATTACAAGATTGTGCTTCGACCCAAGTGTGCTGTGGACTTAACCAACATTGGCCTCGCTGCGCTCTTGGAATCGATTCACTCGACCATCACAATCGATGTCATGCAAGCCGAACAAGCCGACCAGGTGAGAGTGCACCCTATTAAAAACACTATCACCATTAGCACGCCGGACCGAGCGCGGGCGGACGCATACAGGACTATCGGACAACTACGCAGTGAAAAATATAACATCGACATGCCGGTGTCGGCATATGTGCCTGCCCCCGATGATTCCGTACGTGGGGTAGTGTACAAAGCCTACACAGACGAGACAGACCAGGCGATCCAATCTGAGCTTGCGAAGAAGAACCCACAGCTACCAATAGTGAACGCGAGAAGACTGGGCAGCTCCAAACATCTCGTGATTACTTTCGCCGGAAAGGACCTACCGAGACTCGTTCGGTACCGATGCTTTACCTTGAATGTGTACCCATTCAGGGAGAGGCCGGAGGCATGCTTCAACTGCCGGAAGCTGGGGCACCGCGCAGACGTATGCCCACTACCACGACCGCTTGCCCCAAGATGCCGAAGGTGTGGGGAGGAGCATTCATCGCCACCAGAGGGAGAAAAGCCAAACTGAACTCCGCTATGCGTAGTTTGCCACGGTAAACACCTGACCGGCAGTCGCAGCTGCAAGTATCGTTTTGTTCAGTCCAAAAATACTAGCAGGGATACAACCAGCATCGCAAATAGCCAGACAGAAACTCCAACCGCTATAGTGGACAGGCCATCCCGCTCCAAACAGAGAACCCAGGAGACCTTTCGAGACCGATCAGAATCTTTCCCTCCACTGTCGGGCCGGAGCCAGAGTCGGGGAGGATCGTCTAGGCATGGCAGCACCCAGCAAGAAGAGACCAGCAAGCGGTTAGCCTGGGACAACGACACATCGGGTTACCAAGCCGATACAACACCACAAGGAAACCCCCAGCAAGGAGCTTCCTTGGAAGCCCGGCCACGGAGAGAACGATCGGCATCACAACCACGAGCGGGCCAATCAGGCTCCAGAGCCACTCAAGGAGCCTGTGGGGGCAGCAAGTCTGCAGCGCAGTCCCTGCCCAAGTCACCACAAGATCCACAGGTGAGGGAGCTGGTGGAACAGGTAAAATTGCTTCAACAACAATTGGCAGCGGCCAATGACAAAATCCTACGGCTGGAAAACAAACAAAAACCTACCAGTACTTCACAAACTGTGACCTGCGTTGAACGTGAGGCAGCAGCGAATGCTAGCATGGAAACTGATCATGTCCGGATTGCAAAACGAAAGTCAGTTAGCCCGGTAGAGTCAGTTGTGGAAAAGAGAGAAAAAGTAGAAATGCCAGATTCGCGAATAACAAAGCTTGAAGCTATGTTGGAAAATGTGATGACTAATATGACTAGTATGGCCAGCCAGGTTATGCAAATCAAACAACAGACAGATAGTATTTCTGCTCTACGTATGACAGTAAAAGCACTTGTGATTCACACTGGACTAGAACGGGCACAAGAAGCACTTCCGGCCCATCCGCAATTTGAAAATCCGGAGGCCACAGATTTTCCGGAAGCGATAGCGACAACTACCACGCGCAACCTCGAGGCTCGACGCCCTGCAGGAGGCCCAATTAGATCACACAGTGCTAGCTCAGCGCGAGTGGAACCTCACAAGCGTTCGTGATGGCTGGCGCACCCATAACAATATGGCAATGGAATTGCAGAGGCTTCGGTCGAAAACGCCGAGCTCTGGAATACGTAATCCAAAATCACCAAATTAAACCTGATATCCTGGCACTCCAGGAAACGAGAGTTGAGGCTAAACTTTCTGGCTTTACAGCCTATAATGAAATCCCACCCGCGGGCGTCTCTCCGGCCACAGCACTCATGATCCACAGAAATTTAACGGCTAATCGAATAGACTCAGAATGCGACGCATTATCTTATACCTTTGTCGAAATTCTACCAAAGCGCCGATCCGATCAAAGCTTATACATTCTAAACGTATATAGCCCCCCAAAAGACAAGAGCCAAGCTGCGTCCAAACTAATGGATAAAGCCTATAAATACGCTAACAGAGCCCCACTTGTAGTGCTCGGCGATTTTAACGCCCAACACTCGTCTTGGGGCTATCAAAAATGCGAAAAGAAGGGTACACAGATCTGGCAGACCGCTCAAAATCTCGGCTTTACCCTGCTAAACGACCCGGAACGCCCTACGCGCATAGGCAATAGTGTTAGCCATAACACTTCACCCGATTTAACTTTCGTGAGAAACATTGAGCATGTCACATGGGAGAATACGGAGGCAAATGTGGGAAGCGATCACTACATTTTGACCACCACAATTTCCTCTAAGGGCTATAAAAGATATAGGCCTAAAGTTAAGCACACGAGGTGGGACTCTTTTCGTTATATCCGCAGTAAACATAAACCTGCGTCGATCACCAACCTCGAAGAGTGGGTGTCCACCCTCGTGCAAGATGCCCATAGTGCAACCACGGAGGTGGAAACTGAGGAAGACGGTCCGATCCCAGACGCTAGGCTAGTCCACCTGTGGCAAGCACAGAAAAGCCTTCAAAAACGATGGCTCATGCACAAACACAACAGAAATCTTCGTAAGCGAATCGCTCACATCGAAAGAGAGATTGAGCAATACTCCCAACAGCTCAGTAAAGAGCACTGGCATCAAATGTGTGATCGTTTAAACGGGCAGCTAGGATGCAAGAATACGTGGTTCCTCCTCAAACACCTAATCGATCCTAATCAGACCAAAACAATATCGCAGAAAAACCTACAGAGGGTAGTGCACTCCTTTCCAGGAGACAATGATTCGCTTATTAAAGAGCTCAAGGAACGTTACTTTAACACTACCACGGATCTCCCAACAATAGATACCTATACCGGGGAAAACAACGAGGTACTCGATAGAGATATTACAGAATCTGAGGTTAGGGCAGTCCTAAACCAAATCAAAAGCACGGCAGCAGCCGGTGAAGATAGAATCACTAATAAAATGCTGCGCAATTTAGACGACAGCTCTGTAAAGCAGGTCACCGAGCTCTTCAACAACCACTGGAAAGAGGGAACAATACCGACCAGTTGGAAGCACGCTAAAGTCATTTTCATACCCAAGCCAGGCAAAAAGCTAGATCTGGAAAACCTCCGTCCTATTTCTCTAACTTCGTGTCTCGGTAAAGTTATGGAGCACGTTATCTTAAACAGACTCAATGAATACGTAGAAAGCGAGAAGCTCTTTCCGGATACCATGATCGGTTTTAGGCCAAATCTATCCACACAGGATATCATGTGGCAAATTCAAAGCGACATTCTCTATCCAGGTCCCATTAGAGCTACACGCACTATTCTTGGACTGGACGTTAGCAAAGCCTTTGACAACGTGTCCCACGAATCGATCCTAGCCAATTTATCCGAAATGAATGTAGGACAGCGAATGCATAGCTACATTGCGGATTTCCTTAAAGAAAGGACAGCCGAGTTTCACCTAGGGGAAGTTACGAGTGGAAAGTTCCTTTTGGGGACCAGGGGCACTCCTCAGGGTGCGGTCCTCTCGCCCTTCTTGTTCAATGTCACCATGCGAACTCTCCCCTCCCTCCTAGGGAAAATACCGCTTATCAAGCACTCTATATACGCGGACGATATCACCATTTGGACTAACAGTGGATCGGATGGGGAAATCACAGATGCACTCCAAAAAGCAGCTGACACGGTGCAGAGCTTCGTCCGGCGTAACGGACTTGCGTGCTCTCCTAAAAAATCTGAATTACAAATTATTAGAAACAAATCTGCCAAAACTGGGACGGCGGGAGATGCGGTTACCCCCATACAGGTGATTATGGAGGATGGACCAGTCCCGCCAGTCTTAACGATACGAGTCCTAGGAATGCTGGTGCAGCACAATACGCACAATTCTGAGGCGATAGCGAGGCTGCAAGCCACGGCCCGCCAGATATGCGGCCTGCTTAGGCGCGTAGCCACGCGACATCACGGAATGAAGGATCGAGACCTATGCCGGCTGACTGAAGCCTTCCTGGTCAGCCGCATTGTATACTCCTTCCCATACTACCACCTACGCCTTTCGGATAAAGCAAAAATCAACAGCATAATACGTACTGCATATAAGGCGGCTCTAGGACTCCCCAAGTATGCCAGCACTGAACAAATGCTCAACTTGGGCATCTACAATACCCTTGAAGAGCTTATTGAGGCTCACAAAATAGCACAGCAGGCCCGTTTATCTCGCACGGAGGTGGGTAGGGAAATATTACACAATCTGGGGTTGAACCCCCTCATGGAATCAGCGGGAAGGATTCCATTGCGGCAGGCTATTAGGCGTCGTTTGGTAGTGAAGCCAATTCCAAAAAAACATGTTAGCAGGTAGACATGAGGGAAGGCGGTCTGCCAGAGCTAGGGCCCTGCAGGACAAGTATTACAACGACAAAACTGCAGTGTACGTAGATGCAGCAAAACAGAACGAACAGCTCTACGTAGTGAGTGTAGTGACCGGAGAGAGGCGAATCTTAAACGCTGCTTCTGTTAAAGTCCCATCCGCTCTGGAGGCGGAAGAAACTGCCATCGCGCTGGCCATCACGAGCACTTCCGCTCGGACGGTCATAAGCGATTCTAAACGAGCAATAACGAATTTCGCTAAAGGCAGCGTAGCCGTCCCTGCGGCAAGGATCCTTAAAAAAGACCGGGGAGAAGCAACCGTCGAGCTTGTGTGGGTCCCTGCCCACTCGGGGAACCCTGGGAATGAGGAGGCGCATCGTGTATCCCGATGTCTAACTAACCGGGAGGTGCGACCCTCGGACCCTGTTTTCCCGGGTGAGGCACTGTTTTCTTATAATGACGTCACTAAGTACTACGCAAACGAACGGAGGCTTTACCCTCCGCCAGATGACGACCTCACGAGAGCGCAGGCCACAATCCTACGCCGCATACAAACGCACTCTTTCACCAGTCCTCATATGCTGGCAATTATCACGAACGGAGAATTCGAACCAAACTGTCAAAATTGTACTCAAAATGTACTAGCTACTCAAGATCACATCTTGTGGGGATGCGGGGGTTTTCCCCCTCCAAAATCGCTCCTACCAGCTCCCTCAAAATTAACATGAGATGAACTTATCAGAACTCCCGACCGGGAGAAACAGCTGGCCATCGTTTCCTGGGCCGAAAGAGTCGCTTCCCGCGTGGAGCCACCCTGAGGCGTCAGTTGACTCTTAGTCAAATAAAGTTGATACCACCACCATTCTACCGCGTCCAAGTAAACGTTAATGCGGCACTGGCTCATGATACCGCCACTCTCGTGCCCGTACAAATGTCTCAGCTTTCATGCCCCCGTCCCGCAGAAACAGGCAGTACACCACAGAGAACGCCGACAAAACGCCCACGGTCGCTACATAAAAAAAAAAAGGTAGCGGCCGTGCAACGCCGTTCGCGTGCTCGGGCTGGCTCGGGCACGTCATGCGCACGTGGCCATGCATGCGCATGACGTGTTCATGCGTATGTGTCAAGTAAAGAGGGCAGGGAAGGAATTTGGCTTGCTAAGGCTGAGGAGGAGGAGGAGGAGAGGTTGAGGAAAGGAAAAGGCGCAACTTCTGCAACCCTAACTGGGAGCACGGCTCAGCGCCTGTAGGGGAAAGGGGGAAAGGGAGATAAAGATGAGAAGAGGGAGGAGAAGGAGAGGAGGAATGCTGTCCATGACCGAGGACGCGGCGGGCGGCTACTATAGCCGGTTTGCCAGTCCAGTGTCCTCAAGGAAGCGAAGAACCGCCTTGAAAACCTGGGTGTGGTGCTTTGCAGGGAAAAGGAGGTCCCTCTGTGTAGCCGCGGGAATACCCTGGCGACGAGCTAAGGCTACACGGGGCGAGTGGCAAGGGTTTGAAACTCGCCTCCTCGCCTCATGGTTTCGCGCCGCTACAAATTATTGTTTTTCTCTGCTCGTAATGAACCGATTTGAAAAATTCTTGCGGCATACTACTCTTCATTCGGCACACAACAACTTCCAGCGTCTAACTAAAATTTGCTATGTGGCCTGGTGAGGGGCCCTTTAAGCGTTTATATTACGGCGTTAATCTTGACATTCGATACTTATCAGTTTGGCTCATGATAAGAGTGAGACATTTTGTTGTGGCTCAGCGCAACTTTTTAAAGGAAGGAATATAACGATTCTTAAAGAAGTAAGCTAGAAAATGAATTTTTACAGCGATCCTGCTTAGTGTAGGCTGTGCCGCTGCCGTCGTCGTCGTCGTAGTAGTAGTAGTAGTAGTAGTAGTAGTAGTAGTAGTAGTAGTAGTAGTAGTAGTAGTAGTAATAGTAGTAGTAGTGGTGGTGGTGGTGGTAATAGTAGGGGTAACAGTAGTAGTAGTAGTAATAGTAGTAGTGGTAGTAGTAGTAGTAGTGCAATAGTAGTAGTAGTAGAAGTAGTAGTGAGAGTAGTAGTGGGTCTAGTAGTAGTAGTAGTAGTAGTAGTAGTAGTAGTAGTAGTAGTAGTAGTAGTAGTAGTAGCAGCAGCAGCAGCAGCAGCAGCAGCAGCAGTAGTAGTAGTAGTAGTAGTAGTAGTAGTATTAGTAGTAGTAGTGATAATAGTAGTGGTTATAGTAGTAGTAGTAGTAGTAGTAGTAGTAGTAGTAGTAGTAGTAGTAGTAGTAGTAGTAGTAGTAGTGATAATAGTAGTGGTTATAGTAGTAGTAGTAGTAGTAGTAGTAGTAGTAGTAGTAGTAGTAGTAGTAGTAGCAGCAGCAGCAGTATTAGGCGCCACGCAGGTCAGGTGACCAAAGAAGAGAGTGAATAAAGAAATAAATAAGAAGAAATGGTGATGATGATAGCTTTTGGTACAAAATGCCAAGAAATATATTACTTACCAGGATTATATAACATTACTTAGAGGCATACATTAACTGTTATAAACTAAGGCAAGGCACCTGGGCGCGTGAGAAGGTCATGTAGACAACAAGGAGCGCACAGTGGACATGATTCCACCTGCGCCGGCGGCAAATCGCATGACGTGAGGCGTTCGCTTAAACGCCATTGCCTGAGCCGGTAGGTCACATGATCTTGCTTTGCCCAATCAAGTGTAAGCGCGCGTATTTCAAATCTAGCGGTGGATTGGCGACACCACGTGCTCTCGCTAGCCAATCACATACACCCGCGCGCTTACAGCTTCCCACTCCGACGGTTTTCACGGCGTGGAACAGGCTGAACATTTTTCCTGCTTCTTTTAGGTATTCAACATGTCATTGTTAACATCAACATGGTTCATTTAACAAGTGAAACATGATGTGCGGATTCGATTCAATGATGACCAGAGACATTATCCGAGACGCTATTGATTATCATTCGGACCTTTTCTTTTACGTTACGGTGGTGTTGTTTGATGTGTGTGTGTTTTACATATGTGCGCTCGTGTGTTTATCTTCCGTGTACTACTGTTTGTATGTTTATTTCTTGTGTTGTACGCTCGATCCACGTCTAGAGCTAAGGAGTAGCCGGTGTCTTGTGTGCCAACATCTCCTTATACATCATATCAATAAAAAAGGTGAGCTTCAGGTGCGATTCAATAAAGAAAAGAAGTTACGTTTCGTGAACCATTGATAGATAAAGACTTTCTCCTGGGCTGCTCTTTTATTTCGTATGACAATGTTATGACAAAAAAAAGCAAGATACACGCTTTGTAGTGCTTGCTGCAGAGCTATAGTTGGTGGATGTCGAATAAAAATAATTTACCACGGAAAATGTTGCCGGAGAAATGATGTGACCTATTCCTATGTCCTCATCTGTGATCGTACTTTCGCTGCTAAATTCAGTATCAATAGCCAAAGTTAGTGCACATCTACATAAAAAAATTATGCCATTATTCTATCAAAACGAGGAATGTTTATCGCTGTTCCTCATTTTCGCTCTTTCTTCTTGAACATCAGCCCATTTCTTCATTTTGTTAGAACGCATTTTCATCACCAGGCGCAAACCTCAATACTCCAATGATGTGAAAGTTGCGCAGCAGCGCATGCGCCGAAACCAAAACCCCTTGCTTGGTTTTGGCTGGCACTCCATCCACCTTGAAATTTGCGCGCGTAAAGCAAACATGGTGGCAGTCACTGCAGCGACTCCTCGATCCCGCCGATGACAGTAGAAAAGAAGGAAAGCTTAGGATGGGCTCTGACCAATCCTGTTGCGCCCGAAGAAGGCATAGCTGAAATCATGGGCCGCCAACTACAGCTCTTCGAGACGCAGCGACGTGCTTTCGCGTTTACCAGCGCGTATATGTTTAAATTAGAGGATATTCGCTAAAAAGGCAGCACACGAAACTACGAAAAGGAGAGCGTCGCCTTGGAGCTCGCTGAAGGCGAGGCAGCCGCATCGAGTCCGACATCAGCGTCAATGTGAACTAGCCTCCAACAAACGTGTGCAATAAACAGTTTTTTTAATGAAGTCCAGTTTAGTGACTTTAACTAGCGTTTACGCTCGCAATGAGCAATCAATTCACAGGTAACAAACGCAGACCAAATAGACTCCTTTGTCGCTTTACTGAAAAGGGCGTGGTATCGCCAGAAAGCTTTGCGTGTTAACGTTTGCATGCGGCCTTAGCCAGTGTTCACACTGCACTGTTCACACGAAGGTATAGAGATGCTGCCGTCAGTATAGCGCTCGCCTGGCTACTTTCCCCCTCTTTTCTTCGTTGCTTTGCGCTGAGTGACCACAGTTCTATGGTCAAATCACGTCACTATAGTGTCCGCTCGCTCCCTCCAGCCTTCTTTGATCAGTCTCGCAAGGACGCACCCAATCATTTTTGGTCTCTTTCACGTACTCTGCAAATTAGACACCTATTTTAGTGAGCTCTTTTGATGGCTTACGCTTGTTCGACTACAACAAAAAATACACTTGTTTGCTTTATTTTAATAAATGGGACCATGCCTAATAGCCTAACGCAGTATTAGCACTCTGATGCACGTGTTCGGTCTCCAACTTCATTGCCCACTCATTCGTTTATTCTGTAACTTACTTTGACTCAATAACATGCTCGATCAAGTATTGGTTATTCCTTCAGTCATATGATCACACATGCACTCACTCACTCACTCACTCACTCACTCACTCACTCACTCACTCACTCACTCACTCACTCACTCACTCACTCACTCACTCACTCACTCACTCACTCACTCACTCACTCACTCACTCACTCACTCACTCACTCACTCACTCACTCACTCACTCACTCACTCCCTCACTCACTCACTCACTCACTCACTCACTCACTCACTCACTCACTCACTCACTCACTCACTCACTCACTCACTCACTCACTCACTCACTCACTCACTCACTCACTCACGCCGCCCATTCCAACCCTTCCCGCGAAACCACAAAATTCACGAAGCTCGCTTCTCGTCCGAAGGAGAGAAACGAGCGCCAGAAGAGAACCTAGCGCTCGAACTCCGAGAGGGGGAGAGGAGGACAGAAGAAAGAGAGAGGGGGGGGTAGTGGAGCGAGGAAGCGGAGGGTCGTTTCGGTGGAAAGGGTGCAAAAGAGGCGCGCGCCAACGTCGCGTCGCCCTGGGCTCGGGGCCAGAGTCGCCTGGGAAGTGCCCGGAAGAGGATTGCAAAACTTTAGCGCCCCCGGTGCTGAGCGCGGAGCAAAAAAGAGAAGCGCACGCCGCGCGCCCGGACCGCTTGTTCCGACTCGTGTTGGCGTTGACGCTAAGCGCTAAGCCCGCGGCACCGTGACGTTGGCCCGTCTTACCGTTCGCAGCTGATTTCGTCTCTCGGAGTTGTTTGGTGGATACCCGAGTGGAAACTGTGGTGGCTTGTGTGTTGAGGTGTCAATTTTCCCGCGATTCCCTGCGTGGAAGGAATTCTTGCGATGTACCACCTGAGTAACAGTTGAGACAGGTACCATGCAAGACTTGCATCGTCATCACTGACTTCTGTGGTAAGTTATATGTCATGAAGAATTTTTTTCACTTTGTTTTTATTTATGAATGACTCACAGCCAGCTTGGTAGAGTGGCCGAGAATCGAATGACTTCAAGTAATTTTTCAAACAAAGACGCATCGTTAGGATTAATTCTTCAATAAACTAAACGAAAAAAAATAGCAGAAACATTTAGCAATATAGCAGCAAAGTTTGCTTCTTTTTTTCTTTTTAGTTACGTTTTTGCATGCTAGACTTCCGCGCAGGTAGTGTGCCTAAAAGAAAAAAAAACATCACGTAGTCTACCTATACTTTTCTGCCTGGTCAACTTTTTTTTCTACGTCAGGAAAAAGACTTTTCGAGGCTTGCTTAGATGAAAAAAAAAAAAAAAAGGTCGGGCTTCTGGGATAAAATCGGAAACGGCTCGGTAGGCTATACTTCAGCGTTTATATGATACAACAGCCACCGAAAAAAAATCTACGGACTTTGCTGATCATTGGAACAAAATTCTTCAATCTGATAAGCGGATAAAGAAAATTAAGGCAAGAAAGATATGCTTAACCAGAACGAAAACGAGACGAGTGTTTGCGTGAGGAAACAGCGACATCATTTAAAACGTGAACTTGTATTGAAGTTTCTTGAACAGGTTATCGCAGCAGAAGTTGTTCCCATTTCGAGACTCGCTGATTGTTGGTAACATTTTTTGCTGACTTCTTTAACGCAGTAACGTAAGTAAAATCCGTAGCATATTGAGATGTGAACATCTTTTTCCCCGAGATACGAGACGTCACAAGTGTAAATCCTGTTTTTTATGTTATTAATGAAAACAAATCCATGAGTTCGAAATGAAGCTCTGGGATTAATTTAGCTCAACGACACGTACGTGATGTTAAATTAAAGTTAACAAAATAAAGGGGATGCTTTCGAGGGGCTCTTTGTTAGAGACAACCAAATGAGTTCAACACAGAATTAGGCCAATAAGAGCATAGAGAACATTAATAGTTGTCATTAACTGTTGCGTAGTAATTATGACTTGAATTTAAAAGAATTAAAGTGGACGTAAAACCACTCTCTCCGCCGTTGGGATCTGAACCCCCGACCTTCAAATCGGGCTTTTACGTTCCGGAGTATAGGGGTTACCGCGGGCACCAGAAACATTGACAACTTGTTAAAAACTACGGAGCATATATAGGGCAATTGGAGGGCTTGGTGGCACTAGCCCTCACTCTGATTCAAAGATAATGCTTCTTACATCAATTCATCCGTACGATATGAGTAAGTGTCGCGTAAATGTCCGCGACAGGAAATGTTGGCACACCGGCACTAGCTCCAAATTAAGCACAGACAATGCATAGCGTGAGAACATACCTTTTAAAAGGACATTGCCGTGAGTGAGTTTTACAATACTCTACTTTTATTTATAAGTTCGTGACGCAAATTAATAAGCAAGGGCAGAGGAGTAGCCGGAGCCATGTATAGGCACCAACCTCTCCTTAAACACATTAAAAAAAATAAATAAATAAGAAAAGCAATAAATTGTATGTAAGGTAGACAACAAATTAGGAGGGCGGATAACAGGATGGGATTATATCTCGTTTAATAGGAACGAATTGGTGATTAAACACCACGAAACGTATCACCAGTTAAAACATTTAAGAAAAAAAGAAGAACTAGTCAAATACGATATCATTCAGTAACATAATATTCTGAACAAGGTTTGTAGTTCTGTGATAAGATTTGTCTAATTAGCGCTATACACTAGTTCGCCTGCGTTTAATGGTATATCTAATTACTACTTATTAATCAGCATCATGCTCGTACTGCTAAATACATGGTGATTTAAGGAGAGTTAAGAGGCGCTCTAATATCTCTACACACTTAACGTTACAAAGAATTCACAACTGATTAATGAAGCGTCTTTGGCACTGGGAAACTACAATCCACATGCAGATCACATCCAGTACAAGATGTTGACAAGCTTAATACCTGCTTGAACGTAAGTTATCGCCGATTTAATAGTGTATTCAAGTTAACAAGCTCGCATGTTGTGCTTATTCACTTTTTTTACGGTAATCCCCTCGAGTGCTCGATAATCAATTTCCGCGTAAAGCGATTGTCTCAGTTTGGTGTCTAAGACGCACCGCAAACGATTGGTGGTTGTGCGAGACTCATGAAGTTCTTACGATCACCAAGTACAAACACGGGCGCCCGCACTTATGCCTTATGCAAATTAACCGTAACCTATTTTAGATTGGCCTATGAGTGTTTGCCATGTTCCGTGTGACAGTGTATGCGCACGTCAGCGTGGCGGGATATTCGGGCACCGCCCGCACCACTCGCACCGCTGTCAAACACTGCTAACGAAGTTTGCAATCGGGTCTCGAGTGTTTACATAGTGGACGCATTGCTCAGTGCATCGTAAGTGCTTCCTACTGAGCCTCCGCGCTATTAGCATCGACTAACTACACATGCTCCACAAAGTATGTTGCTCATATGTGTAAGGAAGTTCCACTTACCTAATAGAAACTGTACGTGGAACACGTGCCATCTTGCTTGGGTTTTTGTTTTTGGTAACCTTATCGCCATTAGTGATTGATATTTCCAGAATACATGTTACTGCTTTAACTATTACATTGCGATATCAATTAATCTTGAAAGATTGAGCCTCTTGAATCCTCTTGAAAACTTTTGGCATTGCTCGCGGGAGTACGTTGTTATATCAATACATCGATAAAGCAGGTCACTTGTTTCACGGTTATAAAACGAAACTATAGCTTCACGAACAGATGCATCGCGGTAAACGTATTGTACAGTTCGAGGAAGTCTAAGAATGCATAATCTAGTATGTAAACATGTCCTCAAGTAAACGCGACCATTGCCTGCTATCAGAACACGGTTCCCCGACACCCTCTCCCTTTTCTTTCCTGGTGACGAAACCTGCCGTCAGGGCACTAGCCAGAAATTTTGCTCGAAGGGATGGGGCTCAAACAACTTTTATGTATGTTCATGCGTGTGTTTATATGTGTGCGTGTATATATACGCACCCAAAACTGAGAAATCTCAGTGAGTGGTGGGGGAGAGGAGGTTTGAATCCCCCAACACCCCTCCTGGCTACGCCAATGCTGCTAATGCTCCAACACGTTCAGCGTAGATTACGTCACCATCACCTCATTCTCCGTCCCCGCCTCATCCTCATGGGTATAGTGTTAAACTTTACGGAGACTGCGCAACGGTCCTCAAGAACTTTTGATGTTGCTCGGCACACAATGCGAAAGTTAAGTTTAAACTAAAACTCGGGAACGTCTCGCAAAACCATCTTCTAGGACACTATAAAACCACTTCGCGGAGTTGACTCGTTCCTGAACTTCTTTTTTTCTTGGCTGCACTTGCCTTCCCCGTGCTTTCTTTTCTCGAAGTCACATAATTGCTCCTCCGTTCCCGTGTGGTTAGGCTTCACCACCAGGCGCCGAGAAGATGGATGACACAACTACTACTCCGGTAAAACTTTCCTGGTCATCTCTCAAGTGAAACGAATTCAAAATAAGGAAAGAAACGTATAACTTTATGATGAATCGCGAGCTAGGCAACCTCGCGTAATTTTTAAAGGGAACGAGTTTTTTAGGGCGAAGTAAGAAACGGAGGGAGGAGCAAAATGGTTTGTTGTATACCTTAAAGAATAACTGCGTCCAAGTAGGCTAGCCTTCTTTCGTTTTTCTGAAGAAGAACTTGTATTCAGATTTGAGGAAGAGTATGCCTCCCTTTAAGCACCGTAATCCTGCTGAGAAGTCACGAAAAATTTTCGAGAATATTTCAAGAGACAAAGAGAAAAAGGACAAGATATTTTTATTTCTGAGGACACTGACGTCTTAACTCTCGACTTAGGGTTAGTATTTTGTATCTATTTTAACGAGAAAGTAACACGAAGCTTATCTTAGGCTACTCGCTCAGATATATGCGATGAGTATTTTTTATGCTTTGATAATATGCTCCAGATTTTTAGGAATAGTGCTGTTCCAGCATTTCAAGTGAAGTTTTCGGAAGATGCCAAAATTACCTGCATGGTAAACCGGAATGTGCACAATTAATGCACAAAAGCCCTGTCACTGCGCAGATAAAATCTGTCGTTGAGTTCAGTTTCTTTCCAGAACGACGAATTCATCAAAACGCATTTTATAGTACTGCCGGCGGAACACAAATGGAACGGCGACGCATATTTATCAGCCTCCAGAGAACGCAATCTCGAAATTCTTGCTACTCTCAGGAATTCTATTATGGAGATATGACTTCATATTTTTTCGTCTCCAAGGATCGCAATCGGCATAAAGTGAATAATCAGATACTTCATTATCAAACCTCTTGTAATAGACACGTGGACGATGTATGTCCTTACCGATGTAATTAACACCTTTTGAGGTAATTAATGAAACAGTCGAAGTTGTACTATACATTTTGTGGTGCTTTTTTTAAAATAAAGTTCAGCTGGATTATATAAGCAGCGCTGCTAAATTCCAAAGACAGAAAACAGTGACGACAGCTGCCTTTATCATCCAATATGTTCGAACTAGCCCCTACACAAGCTCTTCTGAAAGTTCAACTGCCTAATAACATCACTTGAGATTTATAACGCGTGTGTAAAAAATGTAAGTTCTTTTTTAATATTTTATTTTACCTGACCTATTGATCGCACCTTTTGCCTGTGTTTTAATTTGCGCGACCGATTCACGATTGTACGTCGGCAAAAACATGAAAGGTTCTCGACAAAAACTCATATTTCAATTTCCTTATTCAAAGCTATTCAGATATCGCTAATCAAATTAAGAAACCTTTGTTCTAAGAATTCCTAATTAGTTTTCGTGCTTCCCATGGACCTTTAAGCACATGCCTCTTGTAGTCGTAATTCTTTTCAAAGATAGTTCGAAAGAAGGGGAATGGAGGAAGCCCTCGTTTTCTTTGTTAGACACAGATTAATGAAAGCAACAGAGAATGAAGCCCAAGGAAAGTATAGAGGACATTATTTGTAGTCGTTAGCTGTAGCGTAGTAATTATGACATGAATGGGTACGAATTGAAGGGGTCCAAAAAGCAACTTTGCCGCCTATAGGAACCGAATCTATAACCCACGGATAACAGCATACAAAAAGACACCAAACATTATTTGTCCCCGAAAGGGAGCAAATATTAATCTCTAGCCCCGGCGTTTCTTAAGAGTCGTGCAGAAATCATAATGCTACGCAGAGAATAGCTGACATTTAGAAAAACAAACTTTTTTTAAAGACGTGAATGTCACTATATTTATTTAAATTAATTGCCGACATTGTGCTGCGACATGTGGCTCAGTCTAAGGTTTCACAGATGTCTACCTGTCACATCAGGCTGGGGATCGGACTCCGTAATCGATTTTTTAAGCTTCTATTTGCGGAAAGCACGCTACGAACCTGCCTTGGTTGCACACCAATGGTTTTCAAGCGACGTTTTCATATACCACAGAATTTAGTGGCGGCGACTTACGCGAAAAACCCAGCCATCGTAAAGGCCAACAGTATACAAATGCGGCCATCGGAGGAGCGCCGGTCACATGCGGATTTCCATGCGCCGTTGTTCAATAACTGACGCTCTCTAGATTGTGGGCTTGTGGGCAACCAGCCGTTTCTGATACGGCAATTTGATCTTTTATCGAGGTGACTTGTTTCGACGTTGCCACATTTTGTTATTGTCACGATACGAACGCACAACCTTGGTGGTTGCCTGCTGAGTATGTGGTTGACGGTGCAAATCCATGCTTGGAGGAAGGAATAAGGTAGGAGGGGGCATTGCGCAATGCGATGTAAAGAAATAAAGAAGGATGGGAAGAAAGAAAAGTAGTAGGTCAGGCAAGCACACACCAAGCTTCGCTTGCCCCATCCACCCACACACAATCACCCATCCGCCCATCCACTCCACCCATCCACCCACAAAAATGGGTGGATGGGAGGTTCTGTGACATCACAGGCCAGATACCTCGCCCACCTGAACCTTGTCGTCCTAGCTTACGGAACTGTACTCGCGATTAAAATGAAGGGCATTGGGCTGGTTCACTTTTTACACTCCATTAATCCTCGTTCTATTAAGGTTCAAACTACCCTCCTAAGCTCACTTTACTTAGGTTCTAGTTCCAGAGTTAAGCTTCCCTAATCTACTCGCTCCAGTGACGCAATTCTAATCTCGCTCAAGCTGCAGGTTCGAGTTTCGCCTTTAATCTCGTTCCGATCACGTTTCATTACGCCAGTAAAGTCGTTGAACCCAAAGGCTCCGGTTACAGTCCTAATCTGGTTCAACGTAAGCTCCACTTACATTCTTAATATCTTTCGACTTATGTTTCACATTAAGTAGAAACCTTTCAGAAGATTTTTCACTTTCCTAAATCTAACAACGCGGTCGTCTACAATGAATCGCAAGACTTGTCGATGGGCTCTCTTTTTTTTTCGACTATGCAGCAAGTTTTGTTCTATAAAACGCGAAGTCGAGCGTGAAAAGAAATATTGCTTCAATTCTCTGTTCCTTCACAGTCGAGGCCAAACGCAATCTTTTCGTACCTTTTCATGATTCTCTCGTGTACACGTACTGGTCATAAAGTTTCCAAATAATACGCTAGAGGGAAACCTGGCGCTAGTGTCTATGGGAGCTGCAATGCATGGCGGTTCAGCCAGCATGGGAATTGTGGGTAGTGCACGGATTTGCCTAAGCTTCGTTCTTTCGGCTCTGTTTCGCTCCATGTGGCCTGGGGCCGCTTGGTCGCAAGACGAAGTTCAGTTAACGTCAAGCAGTTCCACTTCACTTTTTAGGCTCACCAATTCAAATCGGCTAACCAAGTTCACAGTGATCAATTATTTTATCCGAAACAAACGCCAAAACACAACGATAAACAAAGCCGCAAGTGCGTTCGAAGCCGCAAGCACGAAGATTAGGCAAATCCGTGTACTACCCATCATTCCCATGGAGGCTGAACGACCGCAGCGCCAGGGTTCCCTCTAGTAAATTGTATTTATTGTATTTTGGCGCCATTCGCTTAACGAAATTACCCCAAACTTTGTATGTTAAGTCTATGGCCCCGTCAGAGGACAATGTACTTCATTTTTACCGATTAGGAACTACGTAGTCCCTAGTATGCGCCGTGAAAACATGTGACGTCACGGCGAATGGTGCGGAAACTTCAAGGTGGCGTCGCCACCAACATTTTGTTTTTGCGCGTTTTTGCTCGCAGCAAGCGTGGTGTTTTTGGTATCGTGAAAGAGTACTTCACTATTATGAGAAAAATCGTTTTGCTCTTTAGTGTCCGTTTAAGGTAATGACGAATTAAGTAAGAGAACAATAAATGAAAATTATTTGAATGAGTTCATTCAAAGGGCGGACGGTATATTTGAGCAGCTGGGATCGTTGCGGCACCTAGCGGAGCAGAGATCAACCACTCGCATCTTTCTACATGGCCTCTAAGATCGGCTTCAGCAGTGCGGCGAAACTCAATGTTAACTCAAGGAATACACCAGGGCTACCTGATACTTGAAACAAGGTTTAGGGTCGCCTCTAATCTCTGATCGATTTTAAAGCTCGAGACAAACACATTTCTCTTGGTAACTCCAAGACGCCGATTTCAAGCGAGTTAGCAATACGTGATGAGGTAAATTATACTAACACACTCTGAATCGTAAAGCAACCTTCACGCGCGTAGATATCTTTAACTTTTCGTTATGTTTTCGTAGCCAGGACTTAGAAAGTCAGCAATCGGATTCTAATCGACTTTCTTTAAACTTCTACGAAATCGTTAGGCAGTTCTGACTTGCACAAGCAGCAGTGCCCGCTTAATGCGCTCGAATATTCAGTCGTAATTAAGAAAGCTCTTTTTTTAATAGAACTCGGAGTGAGAAATTAGACCCAGATGACGATCAATTAACGGTCGATATCGAAAGCGTTAACAGATTCATTAAGAGGCGGCCATGGCGAACATCGATCTTGGAATGCTGTAGAAAATATCGCGTTTCACGCGCTAAAAATTACTTCGTCGTACCGAAGGGCGAACGACTCATTGATCTGTATTCCCGCTTTTTGTAGTAGACATTCGAAGTTTTCTGATAATTTAATTTGGAGAGCCGGCATAGCGTGGTGACGTTCACACATTGCTTTCTGTCCTTAGAAGGGCGAAAGATTGGACTGTTTGACATGCCGTTATTTGAGAAGCGTGGTCTGTAGCGAAATGTAAATACCAGTAGAAAATGTGACAACTTCGGAAAAGCAGGAACACAACTTCGCGGTTATCTTTATTCAACAAGAAGAGCTTCAAACGATGCACGGGCATTCGTTAGGGTTTCCAAGAAAAGCATCCATGAAGGTTTCTCGCAAACCACGATGAAAGCCGGCTTAAAAGTCAAACCTTGTGGGTAGGTAAAGATGTAAAGACAAACAGAGTAGCGTTTGTCTTGATATATATATATATATATATATATATATATATATATATATATATATATATATATATATATATATATATATATATATATATATATATATATATATAGTTTGTTTTATTTTTGGGAGTAACTATGCGACTCCCACGAGTTAGTCTCGTTCTTATAGGGAGGACAATTTGACGTATCGTCAATGCATCAAATTACATGAACGGAGCGGGTGCGTATAGTGTACTAGAATAATTTTTCTAGTACACAATAACGGTGCGCAAGGACCGAAAAAAAGAAACAAGTGAAAACGTCGAAGCAATGAAAAGTGAAAAACGGACAGATAAATAGACAAATATATCGTTTCCCCTGGTTCCCGTTCTCTAACAAAGCGCGCCGCTACCCTGGACTTTCCACACATCTTCAGTGAAATTTGAAGTAAAGACGTCACATTTGTGTATATTTAATTTTTCTGGCCTTCGTCATACGTCACTGCTATCATAGCGCATGCCCTATGTTAGTCTACATACGGCGGATACTTCAACGACGAAGCAGCACTTGCAGTGCGGTGCTATTGTGCGTGTGTTCCTTAGTTCATGCGTGAACGTATCTATTAAGCAACTGTTCCATCAATATGATGGCTCATCAACAAGCTCATCAGTATATAATATTGAAGTGAAAGATTTTTTTTAAAAATTGTGGTTGGAAGGGAGGTTTAGGTTACTGTCCGCTACTTCTCCTTTCTTATCCCAACTATGAGCAGGCAAAAAATTATGGAGGCAACTCTAATCCTTAGCTCGCACGTCTGTGTTCGTGTGCCCTGGTGTATTCCTTGGGTTAAAACTGTGTTTCGCTGCGCTATCGAAGAGGATCTCAGAGGCCACGTAGAAAGAAGCGCGTGATTGAGATCCGCTCCGCCAGGTGCAGCAACAATCCTAGCTGCTCACAATCTCTAGATGAACTCTGTTCATTTTCATTAACTATCCTGACAGTTCATCGGCTCTTAATAAAGTTATGCTCCGATATGATAAATTTATAAAAGTTATGCTCTTAACTTGAAAAAAAAAACTATCCATTTATATTTCTTGAAGACTTTTAACCGCGGAGCCGTATAAACCCGCCGTAATCTGTTCAACGCGAACAAAAATCCTCAGCAGGGTATGCGCCGCAGCAATTGGGCAAGCCCCACCAGCGAGTACAGCAGGTGCGAGCGTTGAACGAAAACTCTGCTAGCCGAAGTGGAGCATGTGAAATACGCGAATGAGAGAGAGAGAGAGAGAGAGAGATAGAAAGAGGAAAATGGAGAGAGAAAAAGAGAAAGAAAGCAATAGAATGAAAGCGAAACGGCAAAATAGGGAGAAATAAAGGTAATAAACACATAACAAATCGAAAAACAGGTAAAGTCATAAACAGAGAGAGGAAGAGATAGAAAGAGACAGACACAAAACAGAGATAGAAAAAAACAGAGAGAACGACAGAAAGAGAAAGAAAGAAATATAGAGAAACAAAGAAAGAGAGAGAAATGGAAGGAAGAGAAACAAAGATAGAAAGAGCGAGAAAGAGAAAAAAATAGATAGAAAAAAGAAATAGAAAGAAACAGATGCAAAAAAAGAGATACAAGAAACAGAGAGAAAGACAAAGAAAAGGAAGAAAAAAGAAAGAGAAAGAAGAGAAACAAGGAAGGCCACCCAGCTCCGCTATTTATTTAGCCTTGGCACCACTATTGTGATGCTGTCATATTTTTAATGAATATTCCTAAAACTGGAGGTGCTCGACTTGAAGTGCTTGGAACAAAAATAAGATTGTCACACGGTGGTCGTGTTTCTAAAGAGGAAAGGCTGCTTGAAACAAATGAGCAAGCAAGAGAGAAATAGCACACAGCAAAGATTTCCTGTCGAAAGCATTTGCACGACAAACAGCCTGTCACAAAAAGTACCATCTCACACCCTGTCGTCCGAGATTTTTCTTTCGGAGTGGTAGAGGGCTTTGCTGTATGCGTGAAAATGCGGTAAATCCTCCCCGTCACGGGAACTTATTTCGCGACGTTGCGCTGACCAGGCGTCACTGGACGTGACTAGAGCTCTCCGGAGAGGTTCTGCGAATCGGCACGCGCCTATACACGGGCAACGGAGCGAGAGCTGACGCAACGAAAACGCACGGTGCGTTTTGGGCGGTCCCGTCGTAAACGTCAACTACAATACGTGCGGGCCACGTCGGCGTCGTCGCAAATCGATTCGGTGTACGGTTATTGCTGCGACGGCACATCGTTCCGTGCCTTTGGGGCCGTAGATCAAGTGCTTCGGGATCAGAGGGAGTGCCTGTACTTCTCCTTTTAGGTGCGAAGCTCCTTAAGGCGGCACCCGTTCGTCCCTCGTAGTCGTAGTAGTCGTAGTGCGTAACCAGTCGTAACGCTAGTACCAGATCTTGACCTCCAAGGTGGTGCCGGTGGGAGATTTTTCCTGTGCGTTGTTGAACAATAAAAAATTCGCAGCGTGCGCGTTAACTAAAAGCCGAATTCTTCTGTCTCTCATTTCCCATTAGCAGCCATTGGCATGTTCCAGTAGGAAACGTTAGTAGAAGTAGAAGTGTAAGTGTTACCTAAAAGCCGACTTCTTCTGTCTCTAATTCCCATTAGCAGCCATTGTTTACCTCCAAGGTAGTGCCTGGTGAGATTTCTCCTGTGCGTGATTAAACAATAAAAATTTTGTTCAAAACGCCGTTGACTGATGAAATAAACCAACGAAAGACGCCAGATGTTTTGTAAAAGCAGAACGAAAGAACGCCAGATGTTTCTAAAGCAAAACGAAAAGACGCCAGCTGCTTAACGAAAGACGCCAGAAGTTTTCCAAAGCAATGGTTTTCTAAACAATGAAAATTCACAGCGTACATGTAAAATTAAAGTGAGCTGCAAGTCGTCATAACTCTCATCGAACCTTTAGTATAAACGCGCCCGATCTCACGTCGGTGATGATGTACTGGGCAGAATTCACGGAAGATTCACGGTTTACCGATGAACCTCCGCAGCTTCGCCCACTCATCATCATTCACTCCGTGGATATGCTGTGATTTTTTTCGTTGAGGAGTAATTTTTGCAGCCAATCTATAATTGGCTGGGCGAAACCAAAATTCGCCCGTCCTATGTCAGCAGCAACTGCTAGCGCCTAGGTGCCGCACAAGTTGGGCAGGCCCTACTAATGACCTCTGGTCTAAACAATGGTGCGGAGGAGGTGCGAATGTGGAGAGAGTGTAAAAAAATATTAAGGCAGCTTCGTACTAGTGGTGCCAAGCCTGAAGGAAGAGCGCAGCTGGGGTGGCCTTGCTCGTTTCTCTTTATTATTTTTTTATTTATTTCTTCTGTTTCGTCTTCTTTCTCGCTGTTTCTTGTATCTCTTTTCTGTATCTGTCTGGTTCTATTTATTTCTTTTTATTTATTTATTTCTGTTTCTCTTTTTCTCTCTCTATGTGAATGTATACATGTGACTGTATACATACACATGCAGAATTGAGAAATTGGGGGGGGGGGGGAGGGTTCAATTCTCCGACAACCCTCCCCCCCCGCCCCTTTGCTACACCAGTGTCGGATACGAGACCTCCGATTGCGCAAGAAAGGGTAAAGACATATTTGATTGGTGGGTATAGTACTACTCCCGAATTAGTACGCACAGTTTTGGTGTATTAGGGAACTCGCGGAATTATAATGAGTTGCGCTTTCTTTTCATTTTGCTATTGGATAGCAATTTCGCAAGTCGGTGCTTGTAGATAACTACACGTTATCTACGAGCACATCTTCCCGTACATAGATGTTCGTGCGTGAACAATATATAGCCGATATCTTTGGCTGTGTATACATTCCGGGGCTGTCCACTATCTCGCATCTCCAGAGTTCACTCACCCTGTTGATTTCCTAAACGTAAACGAGGCACGCTCAAGACGTGCTTCCGAGCCATTGCCCTGTTGAACGGAGGGGCAAGGTACTCCGTATCGCAGTGAATGAAGCCTAGATATTGCGACGGAGTAAACGAATGCTCTTCCGTTTTCCGTCCGGGCCCCCTAACTGTCTCGGCGGACGGTGAATCACTCCTAGCGGATGAAGCTTGCCCGCAGATGGCGCTAGGGACGCTGTCAGTGTCAGTACTGCCGCCGGCTGGAGTCACGTCGCGCCAATCTCGATTCTGGTCCATCGGCCGTCTTGCAGTTCTTTCTTTCTTCCCTTCTTCCTTTTTTGTTTCTTTCCGTCCTTCTTCTATTTTCCTTCTTTCTTTCTTCTTGTACTTGAATCGTGCCGATCAATGTCGCACGTTGGTCGGTCGTCGGTTTCCCGATATATCGCTTACAGACCGATGCTGTGTGCGTTCGGGCGAGTCGATTAGGATAGAAGGAGAGAGGAATGATGGGGAGGGTAGCATCGTAGGGGTCGGTTGCAATCATCTAGCTTCGTAGACATCGTCTTGCACTTTGCGAGCTCCGTGGCGTCCGCGGCGTGCCGCGCAGACTGCGACGTCGCGAGAGTTCCTTCGTGGGTGGAGGAACATTGGTCGCAGGTATATTCCTGCCGGTAAACAATCCGGCACTACATCTTTTTCAGCGCAACAACCCTTCTGGAGTTCAGATTGTAAACACTAGAGCGTGGGAGAAAGAGGACGTTCCGTATTATTTTCAGCGTATACGGTGTTCGTGTGACAGCATTTTATGTAAACTAGAGTGTCACGTGACTGGACTGTATTTCGCTAGGTGTCGCTAGGTGAATAGACTTACATGAACTCTCCGAAGGTGCCCGTTTATTTAATTTTTTATTGCTGTGATTTTCCCGTATCCTATTATCTGCGATACGGAGCAACCGGTGCTATATAAAAGCGCTAACATCTACTAAATAACATAGAACTACAAATGCAAAAGAGAGAGGGCGAGAGAAAAACATGGAGGTGACAGCCGGGTTGCATCTGGTTTGCGACTTTATAATTGGAGAGGAGGAACAAATGAAGAGGATGAACAGCTGCTCACACGAAGACGTTCACTATCTTCAACGTTTGCCAGCATTCAAAATGCTAATTTTTTTTCAATTCAGTGTCTGCTAAAGTGCCGCATAGTCTCACTGCTCGTGGTTGGAAAGAACCTGGAGCCAAATGAGAGTCATTTCGTTTTGGTTTATTCGGTCCCCCGGATCATAAGCCTCAATGAATACGAAGCAAGCTGCACCAATAGCGCGCAAACTGGTACAAAGTCCCCTTATCCGCAACTCCGTTGATTTGGCTTTCAGGACAATTAAAAAACGAGTGTCATTTGACTGTAGTTTCTAGAAACTAACTATACGGTCGAGTGACTCTCATTTTGTTTCGTTTTATTCGCTTTTCCGGATTATACGCCCAAACCAAGACGGAGCAAGGCAGACCCATAGTGCTGGCACGTGGTCCCCTGGATCTGCAACTCCGTTCATTTGGTATTCAGGGCAATTCGATTTCGTTGATTATACGTGGATGGCAATCGCACCCGATGTCAATGAGGCGTCGAACCAGGTCGGCAATCAAGCGCTATCCCCGCAAGACAGGAGAGGGCGATTACTGGTGGGGTCAACTACGCGTTAGACGCTCGCGCCGTTCGTTAGCGTCGTTACGTATCCCGCTGCGCTAATGAAATTCCCGATGGACGTGATTCCGGCAGGGACGCTACGACATACGTTATGCAACAGGTACGAACTTTGCCATTTGACTTGTCCCCGGTATAACCAGAAAACTTTTAGCGCGATGGCATTATGTGCCCCATGAAGCGGAAATTTCGGCGAGCGTTAACATTCCGTGACAAGAGAATTTACGTGAGTAAACGACGCCGTGGACGGGTGCGAACGTCCGTCACATGCCAAGTCCAAAGACTTACTGCTGATAACAGCGCTATGCGATCTCTACGTTACGAGACAAAGGGGCACAATGATTGGCGGAAAGTGCCCCCGCCGAGAATCGCGACACATGTGAAAGAGGCATCGGCGGTGGCGAGGGGGCGGAGTATCGAGGGGCACCGAAAATAGTTGTTTTACACGTCGTTTTGTCCGCGGACGCGGCCCTCCATAACCCAGCCTTTGACACCTTCACTCTAATGCTTACCATCTTCCCTTGACTGCACCAGACCAAACGGCCTTCTGTCGAACCCTGGACTGCATCACATAACGCTTTCGAAACAAATGCCCAAGCGCAGGCTTGAGCGATGATAACATGGACGAATACTTCGCGTCAGCCATTAAGGAAAACCTCAACGGTCGCCATAGGAAATCGCTTCGGTGATCGGCTGTTGTAGTCTGTACTATTGGGGACTATAACTACGAAGTTTTGCCAGTTTAGCAAGCTCGTATAAGTAGTGGCCGTTCCTCGCATAAGCAGGTACGAGCAAGCTTGTTTTGTCCGCTTAAAGCTGACATCTTGTGAACACACGGGGGTTCGATGCACCCGCTTACTACGACAGTTAACAAGAAGGACTTGTAGCCACAGGACAGCAAGTGATCTCACTAGAGACCATGAAAACTAGCAGAGGAAGGAAGTTATTAGTACTTTTAAAGTCTTTTTTTTTTAAGTTTAACGTCGCTGTGTATAAGCATGCGACTGCCGATTTTGTGACGTCATTTTCAGTGTCATATCATAAAACTCACATTGCACCTTATGAATTTGCTTAAAAAGCACTCTTCTTTTTTGTTGGCGTCGATTGTATTCAATCTCCTCTGCCCCCCTTACCCCCGGAAGCTTTATGTACCCGACGTGGTTTTGCACTGCGTCCGGGATGGGCCCACCTTTGATCAAGTGACGATGTCACGTGACTTCATATCACGTGACGTCATAGCTCCGTGATGGCGTAGCGGTGGCCTTCCGATAATTTCGACCATCTGATGCTCTTTAACGTGGACTGACATTGCACAGCACGCGGACATCTAGAATTTCACCTCAATCGAAATGTGATCACCGCGGCCAGCATCGAACCGGCGACTGTCGGATTTGATGAGTGGAGGGCGCCAGAACCACTGTGCCACCGTGGCGTCATATCATATCATGCGAGGCTTTATCTGTACCTGATAACGCTACTCTACGTTGTATGTGTCATCCAATGGTTTGAGTTTTTCTCATGTGACATTATCATTAACATTTTTCTCGAATTTAAATAACAATGTCTTTTAGAGCTTAATTTGCAATGTCGTGATCAGTAACACAGTGCTCGCTTGCTCAACTCCACATCCACTCAGCAGGAGCAGCGAGTGATTTGACTTCGTCACAAGGTGGACGTTCTCCTTATCTAAACGTCAACCTCCTCGCATTATGCTTTCCTGGCTTGAAGAGAACTCTAGACAGATATATATTAACCAAAGAAGAGGCGGGGAGCTTAACCAGAATGTACATTCCGTTTGCTACTCCACACTGGAATGTGCAGAAAACAATTGGAGAGATAAGAACAGTCCAGATGAGTGCAGTCTCTGGAGTTCACAGATCCCCTCGTTCACCATAGCATACTATGATCAAACAACTGGAAATTGAAGACGCAAGAAAAAGCAATAATAACAATCGCTAACAAGCAAGTGAGCCCTTTCATCAGTATGGTAGGCGTAAAATTCAGAGATAGGAAGCTAGCAGCTGATATTCGAGTTGATATAAAGCGAGAGATATGGACCGTGGCCGATCACGTGGTGCAGAGGAAGGGGATCGGTTATAGCAATGGAGTGTATACCAAGGGAAAGAACAGGAAGCCGAGGATGGCTGCGAGTTGAATGGAGAGATGAAATTAAGACGTTCACACGAATAAAATGGAATCAGCTCACGCAAGTAGGGCAAATTGGAGATTTTTTAGAGATGCCTTCGTCGTGCAGGGTACATAAAAAAGAATTGGATGATAATGGTCGCGATGGCCACGATGATGTATTTATGATATCTCGATTATGTACGGGAAACTCTGTGTTTGGCACGTGGCGCGGCGCCAGTTCCTTTGAATGCCATCGATCACAAGCGTAGCCCGCATCCTGCAAGTGATCGTTCACTTTCTGATGGTGTTCGGCAAAAGCTCATAGGCATCAATCAACCTTACGTTTTATAACAATCAATATTTCACAGTTGCTCAAGACGTGGCATCTATGCGTCGGAGCAACAGTGTCTGTTTCCAGAATTGACAGTTTGGTCTGCACAGTCCCTGTAAGACATCGCCAAACATCGCCGCAAGTAAGGACAGCCCTCTAAGATTGTTTTCGTGTTTGCGAAATTTCGTTTCAGGCAACCACAGTTTTTCATCGACCAAGAACTACAACGTATGAAGAGATTACGGATGTTTATAAAATAAAAGATTGAGAGGAGTGGCATATAAGAATTCTGAACACTAACAGTATCCAGCATATGTAGAAGCGCGCCAGCGACATCAAAATAACCTAGAAAAGCTAGACCAATGCAAGGCCCCTTCACTTTAACACAGATGCTGGGCCCACAGTACTGCCCATCAAAACAGCGAAAAACACTGAACTTCCTGTTCGCATACATCGAATTTATTTGTCTTCTCAGCAAACTTTGATCATTCAGTCAAGAAAGTGCGTGTTGTGCGCATAAGTGTTCCTTTTATTTTTCTTGCATATTTTACCTTAACCGTCGAGAGTGTCCATTCATCGCCTAGGACAGCTATTGCAAGACCTGTATCTTCTTCATCTTTTTACAGCATAGCTGTTATGTTCGAGGTTTGCCATGTGCTGTAGGCAGAAAATTATGATCATCATGAACCGACACGCGCTCAATCGCGTCCCCCGAAGACGAGCGTCGTAACCACTCGGCTATCCAGGCACGCTAGCCGAGCATAGCATAGCCTTGCAATGGTAGAGTATAGCAAAGGGGTGGGAAAGAGAAGTGAGAATGAGAGTGAGGAGGACAGATGTGAGGGTGAGATGGAGACAAAGGAGGAGGGAAGAACGAGTGCAGAGAGAGAGAAAGAAAGAGATCGAAAGAAAAAGAAAGAAAGAGGAAGAGAAAAATACAGAGAATGAAAGGGAAGAAAGGGAGAGAAGATAGAAAGAAACAGACACAAGAAAGAAGAAAAAGAGCAAGCATAGCAATGTATAGTATAGTATAGTATAGTATAGTATAGTATAGTATAGTATAGTACAGCAAGGGGTGGGAAAAAAGGTGAGAGGGTAATAGCCTAGACAAGCCAGGACCAGCTAGGTGCCCACCAGCTCTGCTATGACCCAGCCCTGCGCGACTTAGTGCATGCTGCGATAATACTTTTTTTTACATATCTTGCTGCCCACACTCTTTTAAGACCTTTTGTCCCCTCTCCCCTCTCCCTGTAGAAAAGCAAGTAGGCGAATATATGCTGGCTGATCATTCTGCTTTCAATAAAGAGCTTTCTCTCTCTCTTAACACTATCGGGGGATGTAATAGCGCTCCTTCGAGGTGGGTGACGCTTGTGCAGGGCGAGATGGAGTATCGGAGCTGACATCTTCACGCAAATGCGCACGGGATACACATGTGCTTGTATCTTCGGTGTCTTCTGAATAAATGATCACTTGTCAGACGCCCCTCGCATCGTAATTTCACGTGTTTTTAAGCGTGAATTGACAATTAATCGCTTCAGCAGTGGCTTTCATGTTAGAGAATGCATAACGTGACTAAGCGGTAAGTGTTCACAACGAACTTTTAATGAAACCGTTGCCGCCTTCAGGCGTAGCGACAAAATAAGCAAACCACCTTAGCGTATGAGATTCCGCTGCGCTTTGACACAGCTTTGACGAGAGCTTCTTACGCTGGGACCCCCCAACATTGTTTAATATCTCCTATCGGAAGCCTTGTATCAGCACTAGCTAGACGGACCTCTGTGACATTGCTGCAAAAAACTCAGTTCGATTCAGAACGGGGAAATCGTGCACACCTTTTGAAGGATACTGCATGTACACTGAGCGCTTGCCGTAGCAAGTGCTTTGGCAATGCTAATCGACAACATCATCAACGGCAGTTCGGATTGCTGCCACCAAACCATTGAAGCAGGAATCGTTATGTGGAAGTCCCATGTCAGAAGCACTGGGATGCTGTACAGATGCCTGATTTCCCTCTATGCATTCGGATTATTCGTTTCAGTTCAATCCATAAATCTCGGGTTCGACTAACCGAAGGACTCAACTCACGACGGTATTCGTCCGTAACGCCATTACTCTTGTGTCCAAACTATCAACCATCTCTGATTTACCCGTGCACTGAAGACACGCATTCGCGTATAACAAGACGCTTGGCCAGAGTTAGACTTCTTAAGTTGTCGTCCCATGTACGGCTTCACCCACACTGCACGCTTTTATGGAAGACTGGGCGTTGCCTGAGACACCACATGCACATACAGAGTGAACAGATAGACGGACAATGCACGGGACAACGACTACAAATTGTGTTCAGGGGGTGGCTCGTACCAGCAGATAATTACGGGTGATCTTCGGAGATGGCCTCCTGTGTGTAGTAATCTCGTAGCATCGGGCCCCGGGTTTTACGCTGGCGAAATCCTTTTAATGGGAACAGCTCCGCTAATGGTGTCGTCGTCCGGGCACTCCGCGCTGACAGCTTTGACTAATGCACTAAACTGGCGCTCAAGAGAGAGAGGGGGGGGGGGGGGGACGCAGATTCGATGAACTAAAAGACAAAGAAATAGCATTAGGCCAAGTTTTGTAGTCAGTTCTGGTGGCGTAGACTAAAACGCGTTCCTCGACACGCGCACAGGATAGGGAGGGGAGCGAGGGAGCCCCCCCCCCCCCCTCTACTTAATCATATAAGGGGGGCACCAAGTCTGCTGTATACATTTACTCCGTTGGCCCTGTCCCGTCATTGTTTAAAGTACATGGTTATGGCCATGCAGGTTTCAGACCATAATGGTGCCCGAGGACCTTTGATGTTGCATTCCAGGAACTGTTTACTTCGGGCCATTACCCCCGGATAGCCAGGGACCAAAGGCAGGCGATTGCGAGTGGCACGTCATCGCTTCATTCTCATTTTTCCATCCACTGCCAATTGTTTTCTTTCGGACTCGACAAGCTCGACCAAAGGGGGGAAGAGGGGCAGGGTGGGAAGCACTGCAAAAAAAGATGCCCCCCCCCCCACCTCCCCCTCCCCTCCGCTAATGGAGAACACTGAGCCCCCCTATGTATGGCGGGAAGCGTGAGGTTTGTTCACTGCGAAAGTGGTTCTGGGGGGGTGAAAAAAATAGGTCCCGATGGCTCATGTTTTATGTTTCTTCTTATTGTTTTTTTAGGACAGTTTTACGAGCTTGGGAATCGGTTGAACTTGCGACGAAGAAGGATCTGATTCGAGGGATGAATGGTTTGGAAAGCGGGTAGGGTAGGCCGATGGTCTCGGACACGCACACGCATTGGTCTTGATTTGAACAGAATTCGGTGTTCCCTTTCGAACGGCTGCGTAATAGCAGAGATACGGTCTCCTTCGCACATGCCTATACGATGATAACTCGCTTCACTGGGAATTCAAGCAAGGGATACCTCGTATGATGTCGTAAAACTCCCGTATTGTATAAGTACGGGAATAATATAAGTAACGCAGTTTCTTGGTCCAAACTTGTCGCAATTCCAATCACGTTATCAGAAGAAAAAACGTCGTGTGGTTACTTATGACGTGAAAATCAGAACACACTAGCATCGAAGCCAGCGTGCGATATCTGGGGTCCACGGGCGTAGCAAGGAATATTCATTATGTGTGTGCTTGGGGGAGAGGGCTCATCTCATTTTTCCCTTGTTAATCTCAGCTGTCGCTTCTCAGTTGCGACATTAAGGCGTGTGCGAATGTCGGTCCCTTGATGCTGAGTATTAGGCAACGGTGCAAACTTCAGCGCTTTCTATCAATACGCATACGCCTGAAGTCCTCGCTTGCGCCACGGTTCCACCCAATTCCTAAATCTACGAACCAACACACCCCCGTCTCCACGTCTTTTCTACAAGCTTAAACGAAGGATCAGTTTCATTTATGTCATCCACAAGACAGAATAATTTGGAAACTCGCTTAGGGCTTACTCTGTACGGTGCAAAGGCTTCCCAAAAACTGGACGTGCACCGGGTTGTCTTCCTTGCCTCTCTCTCTCTCTCTCTCTCTCTATATATATATATATATATATATATATATACGGGGAATGCCTATCCTGGGTGACCGGTCAGTGAACTCTCTCCATCCACTCCTATTTCATTAGACACACATCACCAACCACATTCCCTATGTTCCTGATTTGAGAATGCAGGAGAGTATCAGAGGTTGAGAATGTAGGGAGAAGCTACGACGCGACAGGGGGCATTGCATTACGCTAGACCGGTTCGCAGTCGCCCTTTAGCGATAGGTTTTCCGTGCCATTCAGGTGCACTGAGCGCAGTGGGATTCAATGATCCTTAACGCCAAACGCCGGCTTCGTTCCCCGTTGGCTCTCCATCGCGACGGAACGAAACCGCCGGCCACGGTGCCACTCCTCCTCTCCCATCGTCACATTCCTTCTCCTCCCTCCCTATACATCAAGGACAGTGAAATATTCACACGCACACACACACACATGAACACGACAATATTAACAAGCTCAATTCTCAACCTTTCTATACTATACCCAAACACATACACACACGCATGCAAAAATCCACTCTCTCTCTCTCACTTGCGGTTGCGAAGTTCCGGGACGTTCTGGTCGGGACACTGAATGCAAATGATCCTATCGTCCCTCTTCGTTTCGGGTCGGGATGAATGACTCCTCGGGTGTTTGCCGCCGATTGGCGATCGATAAAATCGACCCCTTCACCGTGATGTCCTTCCCTATGCGCCAAGCACAGCAGGTGCTTCTACTTTTTTTTTTTTTCATCAACGCTGCTCAGACTCTACAGAGTGCTGGAGCTCCCGTGCTGAAGGGTGCACAGCCGGCGAGACGAGGAGTTTTTCAAACGAAGCTGGTATTGCTTCACAAGTGTCGTTGGCGTTGTAGGCGTGCCCGCAAAAAGAAAGAAGAAAAAAAAAAACGCCAGGCCTGCGCTGAAACCGAAGCACAGTCACAGCGAAAGCTGGAAGAGCGGTGTTTCTAGAGCCCGTTGTAAGCTCTCTTGGCGCTACAATACAAGTACACTAGAAAGGTACCCACTACGCCATAAATTACAATTTTTGTGAAGTTGGGAAGCACCTACTAAGCCATTATTCGTCATTCTGCGGAGAAGCAAGGCACCAGCTACACGTCTGTAAGGCATTATGTGCACTTTGTTGAGGCGACGACTGATGAAGATGACGAATTATGGCTCAGCCCTTTGTAATGGGTTGGAAGCATTAAACGGCCCACCAGTTATGTAATTTGCATTGGGTGATGCCCGGTCCCTATTTCCCTCTCCCGCCATGCTGTATAACATGCGTTGACGTGGGAGAGAGACGGGGGGGGGCGAAGAATTTTACTAAGACCCCGAGGAAATGGATCATGTGCTTATGGGCTTCCTTGGCAACCAATACAAGTGCACTTGCGAGGAATCCACTACGCTATAAATCATTGTAATATTACTGAGACCCAGAGGAAATGGATCATGCGCTTATGGGCTTCCTTGGCAACCAATACAAGTGCACTTGCGAGGAAACCACTACGCTATAAATCATTGTAATTTTTGAGAAGTAGGGCAGCAGGCACTGTGCCATTTTTCGTCATTCTACGGAGAGCCGTGGTACCTGCTAAACGCATGTAACGCATTATGCGCACTTTGTTGATACTGTGCCTGATGACGACGAAGAATTATGGCAGAGCCCTTTGTAATGGGTTGGAAGCATTCAACAACCTACTCGTTGCGCAATTCGCATTGTGTGACGCCTGGTTACAGAATTCGCGTTGTGCGACGCTTGGTGCTTATTTTACTCTTCTACTACGCTATATTGCATATGCTAATGAGGTTCCTTCCCGACATGAAGCCTGTATAGGACCTCTTTGCAAAGCATTTTCAAGTACCGGCATGGCTCAGAGGTTGAATACTGGGCTCCCACGCCAGAGGGCTCAGGTTCGAACCTCGTTCCATCCTGGAATTTTTTTCTTATTTCGTTTTTTTTCGAGCGATACTGGTTACGGACACCGGCGGCGGCGGCGGCGGCGGACAACTACAGCGCCAAAAACGTCCGGTGAAATGATCTCATAACAGCTTTCGCTGTAAAACCACCTGCGAGTTCGAAGGAATGTGGGCCTGGAAGGTGAGCCGGTCACATCCGTAATTTAATGTGCCGTTTTACAATAATTGATGCTCTCTCGATCGTGGGCTTGTCCGCGATGAGCCCTTTTAACCGCGAAACTGTTTAGCAAATCGTTCCTCGTCCGGCGAATCCAAGAACTATCATCATGGTAAACGGGTATCTTGCACAGAAGTCAGACAAATCACACTACTCAACACTGGTTCACTAAAAATGGCCAAGCCGACAGTTACCCCAAAAAATGGCTACGAAGCGACGGCGACAAGCGGAAGATCCCGAGTATGTTCAACGAGAGAATACTTGGGAAAGGGAAAGGCAACGGTGGCTGCGAGAAGACCCCGAAGCGATGGAAGGCCCACGCCAACGACGACGTGCCCGTAGACCTATGACAGGTGCGAACGCTTGGTTTCAGCGTGAGGTTCCGTCTCTGCAGTTTCAACATCCGTGTCGCGTTTTCGACTGTCTGTTTTAACTCGAACCTCTCTGAGCTGAGAATCAACGTAGATACAACCTAGCATCACCTAGCTAAATCCGATCAACGACCTAGAAGCAACCTAGAAAGAACCTGAATCACCTAAGGCATAGAAGCAACCTAGAAGCAGCCAGATTAGTCTTCAGAATCGTCAAGGCTGTTTCAAGCCTTTCGAGACTTAGTTCAAGCTTCGCAATATTTTTTTATAGAGTAATCTCACATTTTACCGAGGTTATCGAGGTCGCTTGTCATTTCAGGTTGCCACATTCATTGTTGCCTGGATATGAATGTATGACCGTCATTGTTTCCTGTAGCAATTCAAGTGTCGTGCTGCTAAGGACGTGGATGAAGGTCGAATTCCCGGCATGGAAGGATGAAATAGTGAGGAAGGAGGATTGCGAAATGCCAAAGAAAGAAAGAAAGAAAGAAAGAAAGAAAGAAAGAAAGAAAGAAAGAAAGAAAGAAAGAAAGAAAGAAAGAAAGAAAGAAAGAAAGAAAGAAAGAAAGAAAGAAAGAAAGCACGTCGGGCATGCACACACCTAGCTTCACTTGCCCCCACTTTCCTGACAAGGCAAGGGTTCCTCAGCGTTGTAATGTGGTGAACCCGCTATTAAGCGAGGGCACCACAAAATGACCACATTCAAGATGACGAAAGAGAGTTTAATTTATGTGTAAGGTGCAGTGTCGCTGACCCTCTTCTGCGGCCGCTGCAACGAGCGAAGCGAGTTTCGTTGTGTCAATCGCTTCAGCACAAACTTTGCGATGAAAACGCAACACTTACAAAGGTATGAGCCGTTGGCTTATCTCATGCAAAGATACGGTAGGTGCGACTGCGGGTGACAACGCTCCGCTGGTGAGTGTACGCATTTTCTGATGGAGCCGCGCACTCACCCATCCGGCATCCCCGCGTTGCCCTCTCGCGCAAACGTGACGACCGGAGGGTTTCATCTCTGCTTGAGCTGCGTTCGTCGGCAGCGCTCGCGCGCTTTCACTCGCACATAGAACATACGATGTGTGGGGTGATGTCATAGACTTCGACTTTATACGGAACATTACAGCGACGACGACGGCGAAAGTTCTCTTGGAGATTTTATATAATTGCTATCGCATTAAAAAGGGGTGTCGAACCCATACAAACAGAGGATTCGAATAATCAGCTGCAACAGACTGAACAGCTGTAACTAAATATGTCTCGATGCAGAGAAAGTCCAAAGACTTCCATGTTCTTTTTTTGCATAAACGTTGGATAATGGCTTCCCCTCAAGGGTCCGCTTTACAAAGAAGCGCTGAGGCGTTTCAAGCATCGAATGAGCGTTGGAGTGAAATCATAAAAGAAGTGCAGTTGTGTTAGCTTTCTAGCTTTCGTGGACGTGGACCCAAAGAAAAATCACGCCATCTCCCGCTAAAGGGGACCATGAGGCGATGCGAAGCAGTGTTTCGGCATGTAGAGCCCGCGTTTCAGAGGTGGAGTGGTGAGGGGGAAAAGGGGAGAGGGGGAATGGAGAGGGGGATGGGAAAGGGAAGGAGAAAGGGAGAGCTGATGTGAAGAAGGGAGGGGAGATGGGAGGGGAAGGGGAGGAGAGATGGAAGGGGAGTGGAGGAGGAGGTGATAGGGGAAGTGGTGAGGGGCAGGAGAGGGGATGGGAAAGGGAAGGGGAAAGGGAAGGGGAGAGGTGATGTGGAAAGGGGAGGGGGGAGTGGAGAGGGGAAGTGGAGAAGGTTTGCGCATGCGCAGTAAGGGTGGTCACGCCGCACACCACCACCACCACCACCACCGGATTGAACTCCGCTATAAGATGCTTCACATCTAAAAAGCATAGGCGATAGCTTTACTCGCATTGCTGCTCAGTGGTCTGCACTGCTGCAATTCGATTATGCGCACCTGGCTACAGGCTCAACGCTCAACTGAGACGTTTGCCTCCCAACCTTTGCAGCTATTGCACAAACGTCAACGACTCACAGTCCCTTAGATATAAGCAGAAAAATAAATATAAAGGAATTATAAGCGAATAGAAGGCACAGTCTAGCTCGTTAGACACGCGATCTAGACGTCGGGGACCCGCGATCAAGAAACAAAGGCGTGCAAGCCAAGCATTATTTGATCTCCCTCGAGGCACTAATGAACGGAGGTCAATGACCTGTGCCTAACAACAGGGTCAGACTCGGGTAAGCGGCTCACTGAGAGTAGTAGCAGCATCATTCGCCGCATGAAGCCATACACACACACACACACACACAACACACACACACACACACACACACACACACACACACACACACACACACACACACACACACACACACACACACACTTGTGTGTGTGTGTGTGTGTGCGTGTGTTTGTAGAGAGAGAGAGAGAGACACACACACAAATAGATAGATAGATAGATAGATAGATAGATAGATAGATAGATAGATAGATAGATAGATAGATAGATAGATAGATAGATAGATAGATAGATAGATAGATAGATAGATAGATAGATAGATAGATAGATAGATAGATAGATACGCTGTTCCTTCAACATGACGGCGATCATGACTAGCTGGCATGCCTTCCATAAAAGCTCTCGGCTTCTAATACGCGCCGTGACTCAAACAATGTCAATTTCGAGGCGCGGAAGACAGAGCAATTCTGCGTCGCTCATTCGTTAAGAGGCTGCCGCACTAATGAGCGATTCGAGAAAGAAAGAGACGGGGTGGCACGAAGCCTTCATGAACAACTTCTTGCTGCTCAAGACGACTTGGCACTGGCAAGGGTCGCAGAATGGATAGAAAAGATGCAAGCTCTGGCAAAAGATGGTGACGTTGCACTGACTAAGCGATTCCAAGTGAACCGAAGGCGCGCTTGTGATTATCATGTGTGCTGGTAATTGGTGCTTACTAGCTCGCAGAGATTTCGAAAATGATCGCAGCATAACCCCGAGGTGTTTCTTTCAGTTCATTAACCCGAGAAATTGACTCATAGAGAAATATAAAAGGCAGATGACTTTTTCAGCGCAGATGCAGTGGCAAAAGGCAGAAGAAAGCTTGCAGTTCACATTAACAATTTCATGTATTGATTCGAACTTGCTTGTGTCAGAATGATCGTGCTTTATAGGAGAAGGAGACGATTACCGTCTACACTGATTCAGATTCAGATTAGATTACTAAATTCTGCATATATCTGAATCACCATGCCTATTCTCAAATGAGGTTAACAAATCTCTTGTGTCGTACGTATAGTTACCAGGTCCAAAAAATAAACCAATAAAGTGTGGCACAGGAGCTCTAGACTTCAACTGGCAGGTATTAGCGCGACAGCGTTAAAGGGACCCCGCAACACTTTTTCAGCATGGTCAGAAAACGCTGCCCATCGGAAGCCGAGGCTCCTTACAACACACGAGCCAAACACAATAGCGCAGCACGCGGCTTGGAGTTTAGAATTAATTCTCAAAGTCAGCTAGAAATCGTTCCTTTTTTTCTCTCGACAAATGACGTCATAAACACAAATTACTGCGCCATAAACCCAAAGTCTACGGTCATTGGCTGATTTGAGCATCGTGAGCTCCATAGTTAACGTGGCCGCCGCGGGATGCCGCCACGATCCCGTGAACGTGCTCGCCATCACACTGAAAGTAAGTCACACGTTCGAATAAAAATAAATAAAACAACGCGCTTAAGTTCATGACACGCGCTGACGAAGGGTCGCATCTTGCGCCCTAGTCACCCCCCTCCCTGCGTAACTTTCAGCGCGCTCGCTGGCAAGAAAGGAGAGAGTGTTTGAAGGGTGCGACAAACACATGTAACTCCGCTCGTACACCACGGATTCAGATCATTTTTGCGGCAGTGGATTTGTGAGGAAATAAGTTCTCATAATGAAGCCATTCCACGATTACTTGGAAAAATGTTACAGGGCCCTTGTAAGAGTTCGTTTCGCAGAAATTCCAGTGTCGGCGTCGGCGTCCAATTCGTGGTTACAAATAACTCCAATTTGTGAGGTAATTCAAGCTTCGTTTCTAAAGATGAACAATTCAGAGTACTGTATAGTAGTCTTTTATGGAAGGGCTGTATGCTCTTCCATGAAATACGCCCCTGAAATGTGAAAGAAGGGGAATTTGAACGCTCGTTTTTCTTTGTTAAACACAACGTTACGAGAACCAACAGACAATCGAGCTAAGGAAAGTATAAGGTATGTTATTTGCATGATATAAATGTGAAGAAGTTAAAGTGGACGAAAATACAAGTTGCCGCTGACATCGACCGAACCTGAAATCTTCGAATAAAGCATGCCATGCTCTGCTAATTGAGCTACGGAGGCGGTCGTCCTCCCGTCTACTTTATGGGGTATTTATCTTCAGTGCCTGGAGGCGGCAAGTTGTCTTTTCGTCCACTTTATCTTCTTGAAATTGATATAATACAAATAATGTCCCCTATACGTTTCTTGGCTTGATTGCCTGTTGGTTCTCATTAAGGTCCCCGAAACAAGTAATTTTGCGACTACGTGTTGTGCTTAGAACAAATGGTAGGCGATTCAAGGTACTCTGTACTCTACTCCCCTTTGAGGTGTGTTTAAAATAAATCCACCTAGAAACATAGCGCATGACCAGCCTTTGGGGACATGCGCACGTAGCGCCATCTCTCGCCTGTGGCAGCGGCGGCCTGTCGTAAATGAATGGGAAATAGGTGGAAGAAGTCATATCTGACGAAAAACTCTAGTTAACTAACAAGGACTCCCGGTTCTATACAGCGCATACCCACTGGGACATTCTGGTAAAGTTTCAGTGCCGCACCGCAAGTCGCGTGGTTTCCGAGGGTTTCACACTCTGCAACGCGGCCTCATGTGTTTCTAACGGACGGAGTTCAATTGTTCAGGGAAACCAGATGCTTTGTCGTGGGATGCTGCAATTTCACCAAAATGTTCCGGTGGGTCTCTGCTTTACCGAACCGGGAGTCATTTTTGGTAACTATAGTCGGATACAAGTTAACAAGTCCAAGGAGGCCCCGCCTAAACGACCGAAGCGAGGTAGCCGATCGCATCCGCGCCCAAAGAAACAGTTCCACTCATGCGCTTGGCAATGTTCCCCGAAGGCGGGGTCATCGGCCATCCGGCTCATGACGTCAGTCTGGAGTGCACGCCCATTGGTGCATGCACTGTGTGCATTCGCCTTTGAGAAGGAAATGCCGCGCAATAACGACTGTCCCAAGCACGACACACATAGACAGCGACTCGAACAGAAACTTCACACGCTGGAATCTGAGCGAACGTTTTCATTAGCGAAAATACTAGGCCCATAGCCGACTAGGATAAACCGCAAAGCAATGAAAGTGCTCCAGCGTTGTTTTTTTTTAAGACACCAATATTTACGCGGACTGTATTGAAAGACTGCACCGCGACGATATGGGCGCTCTGTTGAAACGAGAGTTCTTGAACTTGTAGGACGATATATATATATATATATATATATATATATATATATATATATATATATATATATATAATTATTTTTCTTTCTTATTTTTTATCCTAACAACTCCATTCATTTTCTATTTCAATAAAAAACGTGGTTGATCCCTCCGTCATAGGAATCGGAATAACATGGAAATAAAGCGTGCCCTTACGGAAGTAACTGAATGTTTACTGTACTACATTTATAAGAGAGTTTGCACAATGCATATTGATGTCTGGCAGCTATAGCACCGTTTAACGTGGAGGTAGCCACTTTGATGATTGGTGGTACATCTCCATCCCGACGACTAACGTCCATGCAAAATCATTAAACAAACCCTTGCGGTAGCTGTAGTAGTTAACGGTGAAAGCGTAATCAGAGAACGGGATGTGATAGCCAGAAGAGCGTCGCATATTGAACGCAGAACTTGGTCGCCATCCCAAGGCATGTTAAAATGTGATTGAACACCACGGCCGGACTAGAGGGAAACGCAAAGCGCGTCGTGCCGCCCCGGTAGCCCGGCCGCGATTTTTCTCGGGGCGAGCGCGCGAGCGGCGAAGGCGGTGTTACGGCCAGGTGAGGCAGGCGCGCGTCGCAGATCTACTTTTGGTTTGGATTAGCGTGATGATATGAGCGAGGCCGACGCTTTTACGACGCTAGGGCTAAGGTCGCCGCCTCGCGGTGTGTTAATTCATTGACAAAATCGAACTTCTATTGAAAACGCGCCGAAGGGGACGGAAGTGTAACGCGTTGCAGATGCTAATCACGGAGGCCACAGTAATGACGAATTACCTTACTTTACCGCTCCCAGTGGGCACACCACCCCGCCATTTCGATGGAGGCGAAATGGTAGAGGCCCGTGTACTTAGATTTAGGTGCACGTTAAAGAAACACCAGATGGGTCGAAATTTCCGGAGCCCTCCACTACGGCGTCTCTCATAATCATATCGTGGTTTTGGGACGTAAAACCCCAGATATTATTATTATTACACCACCCCGCCGACCGGGAGAGTGGTAGATATAAAAGGCGCGTTTGTAAATCCTCTGCAGTTTTCGATCGTGGCGCAGTGGATAGCGTGCCGGGCACCTGTTCTTGCGAACCGAGCGGTCGTGGGTTCGATGCCCGTTGACGGAACTTTTTTCTTTGCCATTTGATCGTGTAACTTTTTTCTACGTCATTTCCGTGACGGAAATACCTCACTGAAGTCTTGGTGGAGCCCGGCACAAAACACTTTCGCGTTAAAATAACGCGGACCAAACTGTCAACGCAGCTTTCCCACTCGTGCCCGTGTGTTTCAGCGCGACGCAACATGCCGCACCTTCCTCTTTATCGAGCGGACGTGACCCTACTATGAGACAGCAGTAAGCCATCTCGCGATAACGTACACCGGATGTTAAAGGGACCCTGCAGCACTTTTTTTAAGTAACCTTCAAATGACTTCATTGAAGGAGCTTATTGCCTCTCGAATCGACCGCCGTAAAAATTTTTAGAATCCGTCGAGTACGAGCGGAGTTAGAGATTTGTCGCGCTCTGTAATTGCTTTCTCTCTTCTCTCGTCCCGAAGAGAGCGCTGGAAGATAAGCAGGAAGAGATGGCACGGGGGAAAGAAGTTACCTCACGCACGCATCATGACGTTGAGCACTTTTTTTCTTTTTTGTATTATTTGAACGCGCGGCCTACCTTCAGTGAGATCGCGAGCGAGCGGGCACGTGGCGACCTCCCGCGGCGGCCGCAGTACATATGCAGCGCACGATTCTCAATTCACCCAATGGCCGTGAATTCGCGTAAAAGTGTTGCAGAGTGCCTTTAAGAGAAGATGGAAACGATTTAGAGTCATTTCTACTCTGGTATGGTAGAGCTGCAAGTAACTACCCGGCGGTAAGATGATAGAAGGCATTTGGAGTGTGTGTGGATTAATGCTTTACGATTTCGAGTACTGTATGTACATTAATACGGGAGAGTAGTGAGCCGTCCATAACATAAGGATGGGTTCAAGCGACGAAGCTGACGAGCCTGCGCCTAGAAAAAGCGGGAAAACGATTTGGATTTCTTTTGTACTTTTGACGAGGATGCAGCCATCCAAACAAGTGTTAAAGCACAGAACGAATACGCGAAATTCCGAAATTAGGTTTCGAACGTCTTTCTTATGGTATGCCTATGTGTTGCAGCTTTTAGCAAGAAACCTAAATTTTGTCATTGGCAGTATGCAATCTCACTAGGCGTATTCATTCAAACACAGGCACAACTTGACCAAGTGACACTGACCTCTTCTCCAAGCGTTAACAAATCTTTCAAATTAGCGCAGCAAAATTAATTTTTTGGCTGGGCATTTCAGCACTTATACTTAGCCCTACGTTTTAGAGCGCTGGTTACAGTGTACTATACTCGCGGACAACTTTTCTTGGCATTGAAGCGAAGGCTACAGAGCCACAATGCACGTATCCTACCGCTAATGAATGTAGTCCCACAATTGCGTCCGTATTTTCTGGGTGAGATATATAAAATGCTCCTTCATTTTCTACATGTAGCTTTTTGTGACGGAATGCAGCGCACACAAGCGAGATATCTGCATTCCTTTTACTTTACACGTCGTCACATTGCGTTTTTGCGTGCGTGAAAAAGTCGCGCCTTTTACCCGTACCTTAGACGCTAAGCAGCGTTTGCGTCGAAGTGCAACGCTAGCCATCACACTCCACGGCGTTACGAGACGCGCGCCAAACCGGACTACTTCGCGTAGCAGTACATGTGCAGACGCTCCGCCCCCGTAGCTTTCCCTTCAGTGCCAAGAAAAGTTGTCGGCGAGTATAGAAGGGGTTAGTGGAACGAACTAGGGTTACTGTATATGCTACCTTTAAAGGGACAATAAAGAGAAACAATAAATTGGTTTAGATTGATAAAGTGTGCTCAGAGAACTCTTGTGTAGTTTATTTCACCACCATAGGTTTATTATTAGAGGAGAAAACCAAGTTCAAAGTTTCATTTTTAAATTTTGCGCCGAACTTTGTAATTCGTAACGTAAAAGGTTTCAAAGAGCATTTAACGTATTTTGGCGCCACTGGCTCGACGAAATTTCCACAAACTCGTTATGTCAAGTCTCTGGACCATTCAGAAGACAATGTACTTCGATTTAACCGATTAGGAACTACGTAGGCACAAGCAGGTGCCGTCAAAAATATGTGACGCCACGGCAAATGGTGCGGGAATTCCAAGGTGGCGTCACCACCTGTATTTTCTTTTTACACGTTTTCTCGCTTATTAAGCGTCTTCTCGCAGCAAGCGTACAAAAAAGAGATAAGAAAAATAGAGAGAAAGAGAAACAAAAGAAAAGGAATAAAAAAAGAGAAACGAGGAAGGCCACCCCAGCTCCGCTCTTCCTTCAGACTTGGCACCACTGGCGCGAAGCTGCCTTAATTTTTTATTGTGATAGCAATTATATGGACAGTCTCGGCTGGTTTTTGTCCGTCCTCGTCGCCGCCGCCGTCATGCACCGTATATGTATAAGTTTGTACATATATATATATATATATATATATATATATATATATATGTAAAAGCCCCAAAGAAAAATAATTCATAAGAGTGCTTCCGAAGCGCGGAATCGAACCAGGGACCTCTCGCTCGGCAGCGCGTGGCGCTAGCCACTACGCCACGAAACGCAGATCGGCCACGTAGCTAACGCTCACTTATATGGGAGAGTATTTCCGCAACGCGTTAAAAAAGTCACGTGGTACACGTCGCTGTCGCTGTGCGTCTGGGCTGCCCTCTGCCTGCGCGCGCGGAGTTGGCGGGGGTCTGGCCGTTGCCAGGCGAGCGAGACCGGCGAGACGCGTAGGCGCGGTGGCTCCGGCCATCGTATCGATAGTATGCGCTCCCCTTCTGCGGTAGTGTTATGTTATTTCGGCAGAGTAAAAAGCTGGGCTTGGTGTTCCCTGACTACTAACACATACAGTGCGATGGAGTTAGGAGAGGCTAGGATAGACGCACATCTTCATTATCTTTGTTTATTGCTAGCGTGCATGCTTGTTGTTGACATTCGACAGTCAGTTCGTGTTGCATATCGTGCTTTAATTGTGGTGTTCTAATGCAGCCGGGCTGCTCGCATTGAGCTTACAAGTGTGCCCCCTACCTCTAGGCCGCACACCTTGATTTAACAGCCCTAACACTGCTTCATTTCGTTGTTGCTGCAAGAATAAATTCTGCGTGAACAAAGCAGTACGAAAGCGTGCACTTTGTCGGCGCAGAACATTACGACGTTCGGCGACGAGTATGGCGAGTACAAACAAGGTTCTGTCTTCGGGAGAAGAAGCGGCGCGGCGAGAAATATGATGGGAATTTGCTAGAGCATGGGCCCAACGACGACGGGCAAACCCTCAGTTTCGAGTGAGGGAGGCGTGTCGTGGCAACTGTACGACAAAGCTCATCGGGAAGAGAGACGTTCGGCCGCCCAGCAACGAAGGGAATCCGATCCTGGCTTGCGATTGGCCAAAGCAGGAGCTCATGGACCGTTTAGCGGCGTCATATTATCATCGCTGTGTCGACAGCTAAAATATCACTTAGTAAAAAAGGCACCCCAAAGCCAAGGAAAAGGCACCAGCTCCGCAGTTTCGTCAGTCTTCGCGACGCCAAGTCAGTGAAGCTGTGCTAAATTTTACCCTTGAATGTGGCATTTGTGCGCTGTGACGTGCAGCTCATGCAGTTACTGCGTCATCGCAATGCTCACTAAATACGTTGTAATAACAAAAGGAAACATGGCACTGCCGCAGAACCCAATGACGGTCGGAGTGCCGCCGCGGCCGCGTCTTCATCGCCTAGCTAGGGTGCCTTGATGCCCGCGCGCTCCGCTGAGGGTGAGGACAGGCGCGTCGTCTGCTACGGCGGCCGCCATTGCGAATCCCGCCGCAGCTCGGCAGCATGCGAAACGCGCTACACAAAGCGCTTGCGGTGCGCGGATACATCCGGAAATAAGTGCACGCTAGTGAGCTTTCTCTTTTTCTTTTCTTTTTTGAAGCTTGGTCAGCTTTTATTGCTGTTGTTGCCTAAATGTTTATTAAGGAAGCATGCAATTCATATGAGCACACGGCCTGTGCATGTGTTATGCGCTAGAGGTAGACGTACACTCTGTTATGTTGAAAACGAATCCTCTTCCTTGCGCCGGAAACGACAAAGTCTAAAGCCTTACTTAATTTTCTCGTAAGCTCCGCATTCCATTACACAAATAATCGTTTAAAGTATTTGTATACATGTCAGCAGCAGCAGTATATGTATCTGAACACACACAATTTAGTGTTGCGAAGCTACCTAAGCGCGATTAAGGTGGCTCATTTTGCTAAGTTTGCAAACAATTTACTCGTTTATTATAAATGGCATCATACATATTGTACACAGAATAAAGGGCCGAGGGGCAGTACGGTGCGAATGCCCTGCTAAAATGAAACGAAAGCTTCTTTATCATTATTATTGGTGACATTTCTTGCTTACAATCTGTAGCCGCTACTGTATCGGCACTCGAGTTTCACCTTGAGTCCTTATCAAAACTATGAATACGTTGTTGAGTAGTATGCCGTAAAACTTTGCGCGCAGTATCAGTGCGGTTTTCCTTCTTTTTGTATCTGCAGTTTCTTTTTCTGTGTCTGGAGGTTTTCTCGCATGCCCAATTACATGCACATTTTATTGAGTGTTTCCAATACTGTTTTACACTTTGTGCGGCAGATGCAGGGGGTCGTTAATTCGTCTCTTTTATTAATAATAATATCTGGGGTTTTACTTGCCAGAACCATGATGTGATTATGAGGCATGCCGTAGTGGAGGACTCCATAAATTTTGACCATCTGGTGTTCTTTAACCTGCACTGACATCGCACAGTCCAGGGGCCTCTAGCATTTCGCCTCCCCCCAAATGCGACCGCCGCGGCCGGGATCGAACCCGTGACTTTCGGGTCAGCAGCCGAGCTCCGTCACCACTATACCACCGCCGCGGACGTATTTTTTAAGGCGAAAGCCTTAAATGCCTCATCAAACGCGAAATTTGACCGTCGGCGTCCCCGTCTACGGCGTCAGCGTACCACGACGTCGGAGACGAGGGATGCAAAAAGTCATCGTCACGTGATGACGTCACGATATGACGTCATCATGGCTTCACAAATTTTGGCGTGACGTCATATGATGCCGTTATCACATGACATCGTAGCTTGGTCAAAAGTGGGCAGATCACGGAGGCAGTGCAAAACCAGGGGAGGTGCCTCCGATCTTGGAGGCAATGCAAAACCACCCTAGGTGCGCAAAAAACTAAGTTGGCTTTCGCTTTCTAGCCGTCTTAAGCGAACGCATAAGGGACCCTGTGAGTTTTTATTTGATTAACTGGTTTTTGATGACGTACTCACTGTAAAACTTGACTTTATTTCTTGTATTTTTTTACTGACATAGCGTGTCTAATGTATACACAATGCTTCCCCGTCTTCTTGTTGTTTTCATGCGTCTTCTTTGTATAGACGCTTCGCGAGAACTGTTTGTATGCGCATCCCTGTATGAGCCTTCAGGGCTTACATTATTAATAAATAAATTATGCTTTCTCAAAGAAATAAAATACTGAATGTGTGTGTGTGTGTGTGTGTGTGTGCGCGCGCGTTTATATACAGTGACAGGCCATTTATTTGTGCGCATTAATGCTGCGCTGACAGAAGCAATTACACAAAAAAAACGCCAATTACACAATAAAACACAACTGCCACTAATCGATTCACGGTGATCGTAAATGATTAAAAACAAACAGGAACTGCTCAATTACTTAAGAGACGAAAATCTATCCTTGAAACATAGAAACAAGGAAGGATAAAAAAACATTTAACTGCACGCATACATACATGGGCATTAGACCAGCACAGAAGGCATACTTGAAACACGGAAAGGAATATAAAAAACAAGAACCCGCCGTGGTTTTAGTTATGGTGCTTGACTGGTGACCCGAAGGTTGCGGGATCGAATCCCGGCCGCAGCGGCCCCATTTCGATGGAGGTGAAATGAAAGAGGCCCGCGTACTTACATTTAGGTGTACGTTAAAGAACAACAGATGGTCAAAATTTCGGGAGCCTTCCACTATATGCGGCGCCACTCGTAATCATATCGGGGTTCATGGGACGTAAATTCTCACAAATAATTATTATTAGGAAAAAAGAAGGATCTGATCTGCAGACAAACACGCATAATATATTCCATGATACGTTTCAAATCACAAAAAATAGCGAAAGCAAAAATCAAAGGCAGATACATGACCAACCAATTGCAGTAAAGAATGTTTGCGAAGAAACGTGCAGGATTCATGCACACGTGAACCAAAGCATTTTAAGCATGTAGCTGATATCAGTGTGTACATTTATTACGCAAGGTTAACACCGGCAGAAGTTATCCTTGCATGTCCATTCGAAATACGGGCCGAAAACTTACGCTGCAAGTGCATAATGTGTTCTTCGGATGCCGCTTGTCACGTTTGATTTTTACTGTCGAAAGAAACCTCGTATCTTCTAAAACGATACAGCTCCCAGCGTTTCTGGAATGATTGGTGCACTGCGGCACGCAACACCCGGCCATGGTGACGGTATCAAGCGCATAAAACTGGAGGGAAACGAGCGCCGACCTAAAAACAGCACGCGCGCCAAGCACAAGAGACCGAGCGGGGGATTCAAAATGGCGGCCACGCTGCCGCCGAGGCCGAGGAGCGGCACTTGCCCTTTCAAAAGCTGACACCACTCTAAGCGGGGGCGCGCGCATCGAGGCACTACGCCTAGCCAACCGCGACCGCCGCGCGCGGAGCAGCTCTGTGTACCACGTGACTTTTTTAACGCGCTGCCGAAGTACTCTCCCGCGTTATATACAACCCCTTTACCGCTGGCCGGACTCAAAGACGGCAGGCGCTTATAAGCGTTTCTTCATTACCAGCGAGATGGCGTGAGGAGCGCGCTGGGCGTGCTGAGCGCTGGTCCTGGCTGGGCTTTAAAGGTCGCCGCCCCGCTCCAGCGAACGCCGATGCTCTTTGCCCTACAGGGCGTGGTCGCCTTCGTGCGCTTATCTCAAGGAAAGAAGGGGGCGGGCGCGGGGGGTTGTATGTCTTGTGCTTTCCCCGCGATGTCCGCGCTGAAGTCACAGAGTGCTCGCTGCAGCGGACGCGTTTGCGAAAGGA